>NC_054545.1:34088468-34268468 GCF_017654505.1 Polyodon spathula | reverse complement strand
TTTAACATAACTGCACAATTTCCCATTTGAGCTACATGCCAGCTCCCCTTAGCATCTTTAGATTAAATGTTTTCTTTCCAGGGCTGTGAGTAAAAACATCTCATGTCAATGTAGGAGGATGAGATAAAAGGAATCGTGAATCACCACTTCAGTGACAGTGTGTCAGAATAGAATATCTGATGACATTCAGACCACCTCAAAAGCAATAAATGTAGCTATCTTCTGTCAGAAGAAAGTTAAGCCTCATTGCTAACTACCGGTGTTGCTTTGCAGGGCCGATGAGACCATAATGTATATTCTTTTTGTCTTTTGTGATAACAAATGGAAGTGAAATGAGATACAAACCTATGCTGTCAGGAAACGTGGAGAGGAAACCACTGACAATTCCAGCTAAAGAATAAAGCATCTCTTGGGTACACATTACCACTCTTTAGGGTAATATGGCATGCATAATACCGCAGTTGCACACTCGGCTGCTCCCATTCGTTGCATTATTAAATCTGCTTGTCAGATTATACGCAGTCCCAAATTGTACAGCATAGCAACGGCTCAATGCTTTTTCCACTGAAGTCCAAATAGCAGGCACTCTATCTAAATGAAGGATAAACATGAAACTGCTCTGATTGTTATATTTTTTAGATGCGTCTTCAAGGTTTGTTCTGTGGATTTCAGGTTTTTGACACGTGCTCTGGGATTAGCTGGTCATGACAGGAAATAATGATCTTTCTGCTGTCGGTGGTTCTCAATTGCTCTGCCATTTCAAATATAACTTTTTCCTGGGCCTTTGATCTGGTGCCACCCCACTGTGGCCATCAGTTCAATTTCCTAAATCCAGTGAAAAGATGTTGAAAAGATGTTGACTTTGTAGCGCTGTAATTTGCAAATTAGACAGTATGGAAAATATATTCCCGTCTCTAGTGCACCTTATTCTGGTTCCTGCAAACCCAATCCAAAACGAATGCACAGGATGATCCACATGCCCAGCTCAATGCAACATAGCAGAGACCCCTTGAAATGAGACAACTCAAGGACATCTCAAATAAAAACATTTCACAGTACTCTTTCAAAGGTTATTTTGGAAACCCTTATTGCTAAAAATATGAGACTGATCAATCTATTGACAGTTCTTTTCTGTATGCATAAATGCAACACTAAAAGTCAACCTTTTCCCTTACCAGGGATGTTTGTAAATATCAGAAACTTGTTTGCTTGACCTCTGTTACTGAAAATGATGAGTTTTTCAAGGGACAACTATTATACCCAAGAGACATAAAGTGAATGGTTTTGCTGGATCTACTTAAAATGCATTAACCATGATGATCAACAGAGCAGAACGAGAACTAGGATGTCTGGCGCATACTACCCAGAGAGTTCCAAAATAATAAGTAGGGGCAAATTTAACATAGAAAGCTTCAGCAGTTTTATTTTACATTCATTGCATTTGTTCCATATCAGCTGCCACAGTCGATGTTGGACCACGCTCACCACTTAAGGCAAATCTTGCCTGAAATAGTTTGTTCTTGAAACTGTCATTGATGCTGACATAGTGATTATCATTTAAAGGAGAAAGCTTAAAAAAAAGTAAATTACGTCATGTCACTAGAGCTCAGTTTTCTCAATGGTATACATAACACTTGTCTGGTACATCATGATTGCAGATATGGAATGTGTGTCAACTGGTTGGGGAGAATTTACTGTAGCCTCAGAGTCTGCTGAGATAACATCAGTAATGCAACCAGTTTCCAACCAGTTGCTTGGAAAGACACAGCAGCAGTTTCAGAATAAACAACAAAGTGACAGCCAAGTTAAATGTCTCGTTAATTTACAGTAACACCAGCTCAGACTTGTTTTAGCGTCTGACACTGAAGAAATGGCCGAAATACATTGTTATCTCCTGCAGTGTTTACAAACTTTAGAATTACATTTCCAAGTGTTCAAAATTATTTCAATTGAAGTTATTATCAACACAGACAAGGACTTTGAAGATTGTTTAGGCTCCACTCTTGGACCGTTTCTCCCACTGTGAGCCATGTCAACTTATGTAAAGTTCTATAGATGACTTAAATCACAATGTATCAGCAAAATAAAACAGGCTGTGGGCTAAGCAGAGTTCATGGGCTTCACAGAAACTTTGAACAAATTGAAGTGCATCATCTATACTGCAGCAAAAAATAAGCTTGAAAATACTGCATAGCGAACAGATGTTAGATATAATTAATTCCTAGTCTAGATGCTTGATGCCCTGTCATTAGCGATAACAATGTGACACTCAAAAGTCTATTTGCGATGTTATATGTGAACAGCATAACAGGGTATTATGTTATTCGGACGTTTGGCAAGACCAATGGGTGCTATATTTATAATGCACTACTCTTTACATTCATTGTATGGCAACACAGAATACATTAGATTTAATGAAGGCACCATGCTGCTGTAGATCCTGCATTTTTACTGCAAGTTCAGTTTGGTTCAAAGCACTTTGCAATAAACACCACTTCATATGACTAGGCAATCTGGTCTGGCTGTGCAGTTCTTGTACAGGTATTGAACAGATACATTTACACAACAAAGAGAGTTTAGTTTGCAAGAAGAAAAAAAAAAGAAAACACAGAACTACTACCATCAGAAGGGCATTTATGAGGCATGCAAGAAGTACTGGTATGTCTTCAAAACATTAGATTTAGCATTGGGTCATATGATATAAAATCAATTAAAGTAAACCAAGGTTCTGTCTATTTTGGGGTGGGTCATATAGTTACCATGGCCCATTTTCAAGGAAGGACATGGTAATGTCCTGGTTGGATATGCAACTTATGTCAACAATCTTTGTACCGCTGAACTCTCCTTGGTCAGGCTGATTTGGCTGATTTTCCAGTGGAGCCCTTACATATCAAAGTGGCAGTAGCTTATAAAACACAGGTCTATTGTGCACTTTCGTTCACTGTACAGGTCTCAAATATGCAGTTTTGAAAGAAAATGTGATATTGCCAGCATATCTGTTCTTGATCAGTTTTAAAACATGACATTGGGTAAAAGAAAGTTTGCTTGCTTTGTCTTCCAGGATATCTGTTACACTTGTACTTCCTAGTTCATTTTGCCTGAGGGAAGTTTCTTTGGGGTCAGACAATTTACTTCCTGGCTACAAATCAGGTCAGTCATAAAGGGAAGCAGACAGTTGGTTACCAACGAGATTGGGTGTACATATCCTATTTTAAATCAAAATACTGCACATTTCTTCTAAAACACTGATTTTTTTCAAAACTAAGTTTGATATGTAATTAGTGCATGAATGTGCATAACGTGGAATGTATGAAATTATTTTGTTAGCTATAATCTTTTTACTAGTAGATTATTTACTCAATGTTATCCAACAGTGTTTGGCTGTAAGGAAACAATCAGTTCCTTATTTTGCACAATGACTGGTTAGTATTTTATTTCCATTGAGGCAGGAATTGCAATGCATGTCCATTCAAAGTAAACATGTGAGGACGTGACACACTAGCCTTCTTCATTCAGTCATTAATAAACCATTTGAGTCTGGTCTGCCCAGATCCCTGGCTTTCTTCTCATCTTCCCTCCTGCCATTCATACATTGTGATATGAAAGGAAAGCTCTTGGGGTCTAACAAATTGACTTTTAAATTGATATGATAAATTTACATTTTTGTACCTTTTTTTCAGGCTCTTCATTACTGCTTGACAAAGCGAGCTAAATTAATACAACTTGCTGGCAGAAATGTGGGCCAGCCTGATAATATTAACATGAACCTTTACCTGCCATCCCCCAGAATTGCCATTTCTCCTCAAGGGCTTTCACTCAAGTGACGAGGACTCATTCGAGAACAGTAAACGTAGAGTCCATTTATGAAACTCTAATTAGAATGCTTGACAAAACTTTGGAAGAATCACTTTCCTTGTGCACCCTGTTTAAATGAGGTATAAGACCATATCAATCACCCTACTGAGATAAACAGGGATGAGGTCTCTTGGGCATATTGAAGTGATTGCTAATATTTTACTTTGTATATTATGAGTAATACTTAGTATTTATGAATGTGTCTTGTGTTGACAATATTAAATAGCTCACTATAATTCATACAAAAGTTTCCGTTGATTCTTGTATGTTTTGAAGGCGCTTAATCCCTGGCGCACAACAGCTTTGTGTAGTTTGACGATTTATTTCCTGTGATTAGCTTTTCATTTAAAGCTTAGTTTTCTTTTTATTTCAAGTGCTAATCACATTAATCTTTGATGCCAGGTTTTTTTTTTTCAATCTTCCCATTTTGCTTTCTCAAACAGTTTCTCCAAACCTTCTCTAATCTATTATGGTTTCCTGCAGTCAGAAATGTGGGTTGCTAAACTGGGTTAGTACCAAAAATATTCACGATCTTATATGACTTTATAGAAAATCTAACTGCTACAGAGGCAGACATACCACTTAAGTTAACAATTTCAACATTGATTATATAAGTGAAATATAAATGAATTCACTGTATAAATGATGCCTCTGATTCTATAAGAGACATTATTTGTTTAAAGATTATATTTGTTTAACAATATTAGTGCAGTAATGTTTAGCAATACCGAAGCTCTGCTTTCAAATACAATACATGCTTATTTTTTGAAGGCAGTTCTACAGAATCCCCTCCCCCCCTACTCCATAATTGGTCAGGTGCTGAACCAGGCCAAATAACAAATACCTAGGCTGAGGCCTTGCCTCCAGGATTCAGTAGCTTGGCAACATCCATTACTTAGGTGCAGCAGGTGAACTTCGCTGCAGGTACTGAGTGAGAATGCCTGATGATCTTCAGTCCTCATCAATGGGGATTGGTTTGATTTTTAAATTGGATAGAGATAAAAATTGACAAAATAAAATGATAAAACAAAAAAAGAAAACTGAAGGAGAAACAGAGAGAACCCCCTTGCTAAAATCCCCTGTGGCCGGCAGCTGAGCAGATACATTGAACTGCAGGTGCTGATCCTTGAGAAATGTAATCAATGGTATTTTTTACAAGATTTTACAAGGGATTTAAATGTCAGAAGTTCAATATTATACTGATAGCTAGTAAGGTCTCAGTGATGATTATTTCATCTAGAAAAATAAGTCATGTCATGTGCAACATTAGTAGCTTAAACGAAACAACTGTAAAAGTCATTGGAGAGTTAGATAGCCCATAAGAAGCTTGACATAAGGCAGTAGAAAGAGAAGTTTTTTTGTTTCTTTGAGAAACACAGAAGTAACGGGCAGCTAGCAAATGTAAATGAAACCCATTTAAATAATTATTTATCTTTGCTGTTGCACAGATAAGCACTGTTTGAATTCTGTGCAGTTTTACATTGTGAATTCTGTGTGGTTTAAGATTGTTGACTGAAAAGACAACAGCAGCGGTATAGCGGTAATGTCTTTGTTCAAAGATTTCCTTTTTAAGTTCCTTTTGAGTTACAAATAGTTCAGTTTTGTTGGTGGTGGCCCACAAGCCATTTTGTGGGCCACCACAGCAGCCCCTGGTTACGTTGACATTGCCGACCCCTGTCCTAAATGATATAAAAAGGTGTATCCCCACCCTTTGACCTTAGTTTGTCTCCATTCAGTTTCCAATTGTCCTTTGTTCCAGTTTAAGAACAGACTCTTGCTTTGACTTGACAGCCTCTTTGAGATTTGAAATCAAAAAACGTAATCAAATTGGGTCCACCAGTATATAATTTCCTTTTAGATTCCAGTAAGAAATGTTGAAGAACTGAAAACCAAACCAGACTAGGCTGCTTTTGTTCCGTCGCTTTGTGTAAAAGTTGACCAGAAAACTGAAACACTTTCTGACAGTTCACCTTCACCATCCCCTACCGTATGTTTACAGCACTACTGTATGTCAAGACTGAAACCACTGGGGAACTGGGATTTGAACTTCAGATGTCCTAATCACATAGCGGGAAGGCTACCACTGAAGGTATAGCTCCCTTAGAAATGAAGAGATTCCCCCTATGCTCAGTCTCTGCATACTGTCCTGGTTGTGCACAGTATAGTGCAACTGGATCCTACCACAGCCTGGATCCTGGGTTCCTCAATGTCCATATTGTAATGTCAATATTATTCTGATCAATTCAGAGAACCGATAGTACAGTCAGGAAACACCTACGGTAGATTATTAAAACAGACTAGACAACACTACTACATTATACATGATTTACATGACATTCTTTGCCTTTTGTTGTACCCCCACCCCCATATTAGCTTGGAGATACTGACTGTAGGGAAGCTATGGGGGGGGGGGGGGGCAGGTTAGCTGCCCTCCCCTGATTAGACAAGTGGAGGCTGGGGAGGAGGAGGCGAACTTTGGTGCACAGCGGGGACGACATGGATTGAAGTAAGACATAGATCCTTTACTTGACGATCACTGGACAGATTGTTTATCAAAGGACAACTAAGATGCTAAAAAAAAAAGGGCCTAAAATATGTTTGATGTTTACGTTACAGCAAGAATGAAACAAGATGCCAGGGTTGACCAGTAAAACCAAGGTGCTTATTGTGGTGCTAAGATGTTAATGAGGTTTGAATCTGGCAGATCTAGATCTCTACCCACAGGCATTTTATTTCTCCTGTAAACAACTCATATCCCAGGCTGTCATGTCCTGATTGAGTGAGATTTCCAGCTGACGACACACCTGCAGATCCTTTTAAACACTGCCACGGTTGATTGGTTTAAGTTACAGTACAGCTGAGGTAAGCAGGTGTCGTCTTTACTGTGTTCAGCAATCCACATGCATCTCCAAGAGACTGTTTACAGTAGAGCATCCAACAAAGGGAAGTCAGTGATTTGCATCTAGATTGCTCAAAAAGCAATACAATACATGCAGCTGCTTACGGTTTATAACTGTGTGATGTATTGTGATTTTTCTTTTCTAAGTTTATAAATCAAATATGCTGCATAAATATACCAATACATTACAGTAAAATCTTTGCTTACAGAGAGTAAATGTGTAGATGGCATGCTGTTTCTGAGGGCTATCAACAAAACTACTGGTCTTGTAACTAGAAGGATGTCATTTGTGAATTTGACATAATACACAGGAAGAGAACCTTTTTTTCCCCACCCCAAACAGTAAAAACATTTAGAAATGTGTCATAGGTTGCTTTATTTACTCAACAACATTTTTGGGTAGCTACAGTTTAATAAAAAATACATTTTCATTCCCGTTTAAACTGTCACTTTAGAGACAAGAATTATGAATGCGATGGTAACGAGCTGTAATTGTTTTATGATAGACAGCCAATAGCCTTTGACCCTTAATGTTGCCAACGGTGATGCCATCTCTTTAGTCAGGCTTCAAAACACCATTCTCTTTCTCATGGGAGGCCCTCATTGAATATAGTTTAACAAAATTCCTTCCTAATGAGCCACACAAGGCATTATTATATGTGACACTAATGAATGTTAAATGAATCCTTAAATCCACGGACCAGTCACTGAGCAACCTTAAATCACAGGCCCAGCTTTTGGCAATGACAATAGGTTTAAACGAGACACTCATCTAACCCCCAAGTGACATTCTTGCCATTTATTCTTTGGTACGTCTTACACATGTTTACATTTGACAAGAAAGCCTGCTAAGGGATTTGCTTTAGATACAACACAATTTGCAATTTACTGGTAAATCGCAGGTTCAGTTCATATCATAGAACAGTCCTCAGACACTACTTCTGACAAATTTGCCAAAGATATTCTAATGATTTATTTTTAGGTCGCTCTTTCCTTTTGTATGTCAACTCTTCTGTAGGTCTGCCAGACCTTTCCATGGGCCATAGCAATGTTTCTGAAGCCCATGTTACATTAGACTGTATACTCCAAATTCCTGATTTTGCTTGCTTCTCAGTAATATAATAATAACAATAATAATAATAATAATCTCACTGCTACCACCCCTGCACTGACCGTTAGCCACCCGTTTCTTTACACACTGCAGGCTCACTATGCAGCCACCTCAGAGCTACAGCGTTGCTGAGAAGCTTACAGGCAAGCCTGCTGGCGCCTAGCCAGACCACAGGGGTTGCTGGTGCACGGTGAGCAGAGGGCAATTTATTTTAAAGTGAAGTAGGAATAATACATTTTTAAAAAGTTTTCAATAATAAAACCACAGCAGCCTTTGCACAGGAGGAAAAAATACGCTGTGAGAGGCAGTAGGTAAACATTACAGCTTGTACGCTGTCACGTGGGGGAGGGGGTCACTTTTCAATTCAGTAACTGACTCTGCCAGCCCCGGTGTTTCAATTAGTCACCCGGGGAGCTGACTACAGGACCACAGCCAGTCACCTTGTCCCAGTTTGTCACTCAGTAACTTAGCAGTCCACTCCCATTCTCCTGCTCACTTGTCTGCCACGTCACTGCCATTAAACTAGTCTGTGGACACGGTGCATAACCCCATTCTTCAGTCCTTTTTCTCAGTTTCATTCCCTACAGTATATTAGTTGTCAATTACAGTACAAGGAAACCTGTCCCAAACCCAATTTATCACAGAGTCATTACTGTACATGATTCTGGGATGCCTTCATACAGTATTGGATTGTAATGCATTTGCTGTACTGGCTTGCAAATGATTGCTGCTACGTGGCATATAAAAGACAATGTTCACCGCTCCAGTGCTTATCAAGAGGCATAAATTGTTGAAATACACTTTATTCTTTAACCAAAGTTTACACAGCCGCAGTATAATGTACTGTATTCCAAATAAATGCATTAGAACATGAAGAAACAGCAGGATAAATGTACATGTGTACTCTTCTCCATCTCTTAGCACATGCTACATGTCTGCCCCTACATTGTAATGCATGTGCAGAGCATGTAGGAGCTTCACATTGAAGAGAACAATGCAAATACCGGACATTCAGTATTTGCAAATTTACGATTTCGTCTGAACATGAAAAATATCAATATTCAAATCCACCAGAGGTTGCTTAAAGGTTACTAGCTAGTCTCTTTTTACAAGCAATTGGACTGGAAAATTAATTTGTTCTGGATCTGCGTTTAACTGGAATTTAACTCTAATATAATTTAGGGTTGCGTCAAACTCCTGCTGTTTGATTAAGGGCATCTGTAAAAGTGTGCTCTACTAAAACCACCAAGTCATAGGAGTTTTCTTTTTTATAATCAAGTATGCTGCATAAATGTGCACATGTTCTGGGGATATGGTACATCTAAAGTAAAATCCTTGTTTACATAATAGAAAAAGTCAAATGAAAAATGAATACAATCCTTGAATGCCAAGCTATACCTGGACAGTTCTTCTACTGCACGGATGCCTTTATTTATATTTCACAGCACACTGTGTAATCCAGCAGAGTTTACCAGTCCCACACAATGCCAGATTAGACAGGTTTTACTGTACTGTACATGCATGTTTTAGGAAGGAATTATAATAAACCAGAGTAACAATTTCACTGACATGACTATTCTGAAAACAGAGTAGTATATTTTGAAATCAAAATAGGCAACACTAAATATAAAATAAAGCCACATTCAAAACCGCATTAACTGCATTCTACAAAGGCTTATAGTGAGCCCTTCAGAAACCCAGTCAGTGTAATTCTTGAAAGATTAGTCTAGGTGTACTGAACCTTGTAACTACATATGTTGTCCTTGCTTTTACTTCTCTTACTTATAGTAATACAATCAACAGAAAGGTGCAGATTTGACATCCACTATATACACAGTAGGCCCTTCTCTTAATCAATAACAGGACTGTACATCTTGCATGATAAACATTAACTGTTCTCTCTCTCTGCAGGTGTTCTTGACATCTTTTTCATTCCTTTGACACTCAGACTTCCTCACAGTCAAACGACAGGCAACTGAATGTCTTGTCAATCACACTCCCTGGCAGGGAGAACACAAGAGCTGGATATTCAAATTTTAATTTACTGCTGAATTACGTTTGAACTTGGACACCCAAAAAAATGTAATTTACTGATTATGTAACAGAGATAATTGCCAGGCAGAAAATGATTGCTGGGAAAACAAATCTTTGCTGCTGTAGGGAAAAAAAAAAAAAGGCAGCGCTCAGGCAATTCGTTGTTTAAACAGCTCATTTAATGGGAAGTCAAAAGGTTTAAAAAAAAAGTAATTTCTACTGATTATTCACTGTCTTGGACACCTTTCTGTTAGCATATCTTTTTGTCTGTTCTTCCTCTTACACACACATATATGTATATATAAGTGATGGACAGTGCACTTGTTATTGTCTATTAGTATTTTCTACTGTACAAAATGTGGATTTTAAAGCATTGATGCATTTTAAAAAGATTTGCTGCCACTACTGCTTTATTTCTAATTCAGTTTTGATGACCAATAGCAACGGATTGCATATTCATAATACACCTCATCCTACAGCCTTTTTTAGTCTAAAAGGGGCATGCAGTTTTGTTTATTAATAAGCTGAACAAACAGTAGTGGCTACACAAAGAAACCACTTTGTTTTAAACCCTGCATCACTATTTTGGCTGTACTCAACCTAAGCCTACAGATAGTGCAGCTGAATTAATGAAGCCATTGCAGCTCTACTGTGCTTCACTTAAGAATGTATACAGTATGTTGACTTGGCATGCAATTCTAATTATATCACTGTGTGACACCATTTTCTACCACAATTCTGTCACTTACAAAACAGATAGAAATACATGGTAGATTAATGCAATTTATATTTTATACAGCTCAGGCAATGTAAATTTGTTACTGTGGCAGGGCTGATCCCCTGCAGCTGTAAATGTGTGTTTATGGGAATGTAAGGTTGGCAGGGATCTGTCCTTGCCAGCAATCACAGGTGTGACCATTCCCCAATTAGGTAATACTTCAGTTCATACTATTAATTATTTTCTGTCATTTTCTGGTATTAGAAAGCAGTTGCAGTTCTGACAGCAGTATAATTACAATTTTCTCTACACCATTCTTCAATCAAGAAAAATCATCTCGCTTTTGTTTGTGCAGCAATTCATCCACCACTTAACAGGCCACAGTACCTTGGAAAAAAAAAATTGCTTTTGATAATACTTTCAAAAGACAGAGGGATTTGATTTTGTAGTCAATGCTCTCGCTTTTTAAAAAGGACAATGCAGCGTTATACTACACATCAATACAACTGAAAGATTACTGTCAGTTGTTATTCCAATGTTAAAGGACAGATGCATTTTTAAATAACGGAGGAAATTGTATTTCTTTGTTGGATTTTGAATTGGGAGAACAAGTGATGTAGGATTTGATATTGCCATGGCGTAGCTGGCTTCAACCCTTCAAAGTGGCTTGTGATTGTGATTTTTTTTTTTTATTTGGACAAGCTAGGATTAAGTATTGGCATATCTAATTGATATATGTTGTAATACAGATTGGCACTTTGGAATAAAACGTTCTTTCAATAGATGTGTGGTACTTGACAGTGCAAAAAAGTATGTGTGTGTGTTCCATAAGAGAAGCATTGAGAGTCAGTGTATTTTTAAGGAACATACAGGAGTAAGTTCTGTGCAATATTTTAAATTGAATAAGTCTTAAGCACCTTTTGTGTTAAGCTCTAGACACTGCTTTAAAATATAATTGGCATGTTGAATATTTGTGTTCATCATACGCTGCTTTGCAATTATTTTATGTTAACTGAAGCATAATGTGCACCGCTGTGACTGCTTTCCAGCTGGTATAGATAAGAGGATCTTGTATTCTCGACTGCCTCCCAGAATGCATTACTGCTAAGAGGTGAGCTGTTGTCTTGGTAGTACCCATATCTAGCCCAAAGAACCGAATTGAAAAGCCATGGTGTCAGGGCACCCAGCTCCCGAACTTCAGTGCTTATCCTGAACACCAGGCTTAAAGATTTGTGGGAATGACAGACACCATAGAAAGTCAATATTTGTTTGTCAAAACTAGGACTTTGCAAGCAGAAACATACCTGACATTTAGGTATGACTGCAAACTAAACCAGGTCTGTTGCCAGATCACAACCCCAAATCAGGGTCCAAAAGGATGAACTTGACCAAAGCTTTCAGGAAACCAAACCCACACAAACAGTGTAAAACCCTTGGGCTGATACCTCATGCCTCAGGCATCCTTCTGGTAAATTCCATTGCTCATTGATCCAAGTAAAGTTAGCTGCTGGGCACAGGCTACCTTCACACTACAGAGGACCATCTACAGGAGGTGTTGCAGGACATCTGTAAAACCTCACCACAGCGTGCTCCATCTTAATAGAACTTCAGCGTGTCCCTGGAAGTGGTCAGCATTACTGTACCTGACAACAATCCCATGTGAATGAATTAATAAGCTTCAGGGAAAATCTAATTTAAAAAAAAGACAAGAAAAGCATCCACTGATTTATAGGCCAATGCATTTTAGAGGTGTGTATCCAAAGAATAGGGATGAGGCAAGTAGGTTTTGGCATACAGCACCTTATACTGGCCTTGTAGTAAGTAAACAAAGAGATGTCAGTGCCACCTGTCAAGCTTGACAAATGCAGTTGCTTTTTTTTTGCCAGGAGGGATTTATTTGGAGTTCTGTGGGATTATGTTATGTTTAATTGGAGGAGGGGAATACATTGAACAAACAGAGGTGTCATATCCGGACAAATGCTGCTCAGGGCTAAATAATTATCTTTACGAGGATGAAAACCTACAAAGTAAGGAAGTCTTGTAAATCTCTATACAGGGCATACATTTTGAACTGCAAACATGATAATGGATCTTTGGGGATGAATAAACTTAATGAGGACGATGATCTGTACAGTGCATAAGGGGAAACCACTATAAAACAAGTGTTTTTATAACCGGAAAGGGATAATGACATTTTAGCGGATTGTTACCAATTAGGAAACACTTTAAGGAAAAAAATAAAAAAAATACGCAGTTTATCTTTAATTGCAGTTCAGTTCAAAATTATATTACAACGGAAACAGATTTGTAGATAGACTTCCTATACTTAATCTAGGCAATACATTATCTTAGTTTCTAGTGTCATAATCTATTTCACTGCGTAGACACAATGATATTAGCTATGGGATGAATGGAGACATTTTTAATCACTTTGTCTCAGAGCAGCACTGTAGAAAATGCATTACCTTGTATCTCTGTCATGCCTTTCAAGACTCTCTTAATTAAACCTAGCAAGCAGACCAATTATTTAGGTTAAGCAGGTACTTTTTTTTGTACTGCTCTAATGCCAACCATTTCTATCAGTTATGAAAGAATAAAAAAGAATATAATTTTAAATGTATTAACATTGCTTTCAAAGCTTAGTTTGACGTTATTAGAATTGCAAGTCTACTACAGTCTCTCTTGAAAAACAAATGACTAAGAAACCTGGCAGTGCACTGAATGAGAAACGCAGACAAAAGTCTAACTCAGATTAATTCCGGGATGGTCCTGATATTAGAAAAACAGCCAAGTCAACATCTGCTATAGTTTACCATAAAGTTGAAAGGTCACAAGATTACATGATTAGAGAAGTCCAGGAAGCAAAACACCAAACGTGGGAATAGCACACACAAGCAAGCAAAATGAAGGGAAGTATCATAAAAAGGAACATGTAAAAAAAAGATATTTACATTATCCTTATTTAATCTATTGTGTACAATGCTAGAGCTTATAATAAAATTCCCTGTCAAAACCTGGTATCTTGGGCTGCCAACTAAATCAAACCATTAGACTGTATATTATATTATAAGCATAAAAGCTTGGTTCTCTACTTAAGATGATGGCAAAAGATGAATTGTGTTTAAAACACACCAAATTGAACATATACATAATCAGGAAACAAAACACAACCCTAAAATATCTATTATCAGTCCTTCTTTGCAGCATCAAGACAGTGAAACATGTGCTGCATTTTAATTATCAAAGAAATACTCTGATGTCAGACTTGTTTTCTTGTGGCAGGATTGTTTCTATGATGTAAAAATGAATGTATCAAGTGTGTGCATTGCACAGTATTAGAGTATCGGAAATACATGCAGAACTCCTGAACTCTGTACTTGATGTGACTGAGATTGGAGCTGAAACTTCTTCCTGTTATCTCTGTGTGTCAAGACTGGTCCTCTGCTCAGGGAATCTATTGCGGCTTAATTTGAAAGAAAGAGCGGTCAGTCTCCGCTAACCAGACTCCCTGCTGTTGGCCAGCCTTTCAACGCAATGTGCCTGCTTTGTTGTACTTTCTTTTTTAATGGGCGCTAGGGATAAAAGCCATTTAAGTGTTTTTTGTTTTGTTTTGTTTTATTATTTTTTTGTTTGTTTTACTTCAAGGTCACTGTGACAAAATAAAATGAAAGATCAGCAGGAAAAGGTCAGTATTTTATTTTGAATTACACTTCAGAGAAACCAAAGTCAGCCTATTAAAACTGCACTGGAATACATTTCAAACAAGATGTGATTTGTTGTACGTTTGCAGCGTTTTAATTATTTTTGAGGGGCAGGGGAATGCCTGCCTTTTGTAAAACGTTGCTGGCATCTGGTTTTGAGAAACACAAATTATAAATCAACTGTGTGGATGCAAGTTTACAATACCCTAAGAAATCTTTTAACCTTAGATTAGGAATATCTTCCTAATGTTGCTGCGTGTACATATATATTATATATATTATATATATATATACTATATATATATATATATATATATATATATATATATATATATATATATATATATATATATATATATATATTATATATATATATATATATATATATATATATATATATATATATATATATTATACTGAATGATTCACTGAATTCAATCACAAAAAATGAATTCCCTGTTCTGTGTGACATTAATTCAACAGTTCCAGAGGTATGATGTATATTTAGACTAATAAAAAGTAAACTCAAGTTTCGATAAAACAGGTAATAAATTGGGTAATAAACCAGCATGGTATACTTTTATTGTAATACCTCGTAACGACTCAACACCCAGAAACAGTGGTGTCATTCCCAGATTTGAATGTAGCCTTTGCAGGACTCTGCTTCTGATGAGGAAATGAGTATCCTGAGCTGTCAAACAGTCCCTACGTAACGTCAAAAGGGAAGCGTGTTACCAAACATGGGGTGATAAAACAAATGTCCTGAGGGAGTCTCTTTCAAAAGGAGAGAGAGAGAGAAGAGGAGGAGGATCAATTGATTTAAATATTCCCATCCCCATCTGAACCTATCGATCCAGGAACTTAACTTACATACGTTACTACTGTAACACAAATACTTTTTTATTTTACGTTAAGTATATGGAAAACTACAAAGCGGTATGTAATATAATATGTTAACATAACATTATTCAGCAGGTTTCATTTGACTTTATGAAGCTAACTCTGTTAATTCCATAGCGTACTGCAGAACTTTTGGCCATGGCTGTATGTGTATGTACGTATGTTGTTTCAACTAGAACTGTCCACTTGCTTTACTTGTTTGTTTTCACTTGCATGCAAAGAAAATTTAGCATCTGTTATATAACCTAAATGATTTGATACGTTTCATGCTATGGAACGTCAATGAAGTATCTCACGATGGATGTTACACATTGCAGTGAATGTGAAACCCTTTGTGTGCTCTGCAGTTTTAATATGTCTCTTTTTTCCCTGTGTTGTTTACTTTGCAAAATTACATTTCAGTGTCCTGTAAAGAGCAAACTGATTGACTGTCTACTTGAACAAACATTTGCAAATGCAATCTATGTATATTACCAACACAATTCATGAAGTTTGCTCTAATTAATCAGATGGTTTGTCTCCTAAAAAAAGATGCTCTAAAAAAACACAATACTAATAAAGGTATAACTGCACATTTCTGTAATTAACCTGTGTTTGTGATACCATTAATACAGCTAGAACACTTTATAATAATTATAATTTAAAAAGCATGGAGATATATATATATAAGCATATATTATATATATCTAATATTATATATATATATAATATATATATATATATATATATATATATATATATATATATTAAAAACCACAGGACCAAAATGGCAATTTCTGATTTTCATCTATGCAATAATTTGATTTGATCAAACCATTATTTATTGCCACTTAAACATTCTGGCAGTTCAGGGGTGCAACACAACAGTAACTTCTAGTTATTCTAATCTATACCAAATGTATTTATGTCCTGATTTGTTTTGCTTATGCAAACAAACAGCTGCTGTAAATACAGCTGCAACAAGAGGAATAAATCACTGGTTTCGTCTTCGGCTAGTTATGTGCCACAGAAATACATTCCTCATTGCAAACTGGGAAAATTGAAGCAATGATTTATCAAGGAAAAAAAAAAAAATTTACAAGCACTGTTCAGCAACCTTGAAATATGAGATTAAGGTCATTCAATCATCAAATAAGATAGTTTTTACGATTTTCATTTTCGTTTTATATTCTGCATAAATATGCATGATCAAAAAGATAAGGTTGTATACAGTCATCAATTTTAAAATATATTTATTTATTTTTAAAATAGGACTTCATTTCTGATGTCCGTTTATTTATAGTAACTACATTAAAATATGATGATTAAGTTCAGAAAACATTAATATGTAGCAGCCGTTAACATTTTTAATGACCTTTTTAACAGATGATATTTTAAAATGCTCACTATCCTTATGTCTGTGCTTTCCACAATGTATTTTCCTCCCCAGCTGTTGCCAATCTGGTTTTCTTGCTACATTCTCTAAACTGGCAGATACAACTGTCAGCTTTTCTCTGGAACAATGACAGAGGAAAGCAATGTCTTCACGCTCACATTCTGAACGCCTTCTGATGTGTAGCAGTACTGATGATCATACCCTGCAGTACCGGTGCTAAACAGAGTTTAATATGCCAATTGCACATCTGCCCAATATGGATTAAACATGCACAATGGAGTCTGCTGTTTCTTTTCTTGTTTTGTATTTTTAAATGACTTTTAAAAAGGACTGCTTAATATTAACTGCTCCCTCACAAGCATTAAGCAATCACATCCCGGTAGCTGCAAATGTGCGAGCTATTCCCTCCTACCTTTGAAAAAGCAGTCTTTACTGTGCACAATGTAGATCTCCTTCTTCTGCAGACAAGAGGCACGATGAAGCTTGCAGTGATTGTCATAAAACTTGCCATCCGATCCACAGACTGGAACAAAGCTGGGCCGGCATTTGCCCATGCAAGAGCACTCTGCTTTGCCGGTTTCTTCCTGAACGATACACCGACGCCCTCTTCCACAGTATTTCCTCTCACAAGGCCCATGGAGTCCATCTTGTCCATAATAATCTAGTAATAAATAAAGACATAAATAAAAAATAAAGAAACAAGTATATTAAGCAGAGAATCAAAAACAACAAAAAGCAGCAAACAAATATATTTTAAAAGGCAATACCAACGGGATACTCAATCACTAGAAATACTTACTGAAGTAGTATATATATATATATATATATATATATATATATATATATATACACAAACACTATATAGATAAATAAATTATTTCACAGTCTCTCCGTGCTTGGCTCCATTGACTTATGTTGTATCTTACTGAACTACATTGTACAACGTCAAAGTGTTAGAAAGGCAGTGCAACAGGTACAATCGCTATGAGAAAAAACACAATACCTTTCATCCAGTTTACAAATTGTTCTGCATGTCTCTGCAAAATGTCTGTAGGAATGCAAATACAGAAGATCCCCAGTGACACTGCAGTCAATGGCAAGGTCATAGGCGATTAGCGATTTATTTATGCATTCAGTAAGAACAGAAAATTAAAAGCTTCATTAAGTCCAGTGTGTGAAGGTACAACATATCCTTAATTAAAAATAAACAAAAAGATGCAAACAGAACATGTGATTTGAATTCGGTTTCTCAGCTGGTCACAGTTCAGTTGAAGTCTTATAACTGGCCTATAAACAAACATTCAAAAGCAATGCGATGACCACTCTCACAATCCTGAGAACACTAGAATAGATTTATTTGCCCAAGAATCTTACCTAAGCTGTAAGACCGATACTGAAAAGTAAAAGGTAAAATCAGTAAATAAAACAAATAGTGCCACTAGTGGTCAAATACTGTAAGAACGGTTTGTTTGCGTTGGATCAGATGTCCCAGTGATGTATTTGCAGCAAGGATTTCAAAAATAAAGTCTAGTTTGAATCCTTGACAACATAAAAGTGAAAGCATCTGCTGGCCAAACAATCATCGTTGGACAGCTGAACCCATTTTATTCCAGTGTTCACCCAAATTTTATTCCAGTGTTCACACAAAACAGCTGCCACTAGATCTGTTCCGAAAATGACAGACGCTACATGTAATCCGAATGTCATAGAATACAAAGATTTAGACAGAAATCTGACAAATCTGGTTGGCTACAATCACAGAATAATGCAGCACTTCTAGAACTCAAGGGCTCTGCTTGTTTTTCTTGAGGTCGCAGTTACTTAAGTTTGATGTTCTGCAATTGTGACACTCCAGCTCAGGTTGCATCTTATGGGGTGCATGAAATGTAGCCTTAGTAAATAGATAAAGAAAACAGTCATTCATGTCACCTGAAGTCACAGGTTACTTTATATAGTTTAACAGCTGAACCTAATTACCTCTAGACAAATCCAGTCAGGCGTTTTCTTACTGATGTAGTCTGGTAAATTACTTCTGACGGCCCTGCTTTTTCTGAATATCAATAGTGTTGAGCCTAGAAGGCAGATGTCAGTGCCTACCTACTCTCTGTTACGATGAAGCAGAATTATTTCTAGTACTGTAAGAAAAGTTAAGCTTTCATTAAACGTTCACAAACTGCGTTTACACATACAATGCTTAGCCACTTTATGAGGACCTGTACATAATAAATTGGGCTAGGCTACCCTGCTGTTAGGTCTTTACATTTCCTAATTTGTGGCAGAGTGTTTGTCATTGTGCTGCTTTATAGTGCTGCAGGGATCACATGCCACATAACACATTGAGTCGAATTTGCCAAATGCAAGTAGGGAGACAGGTCCTAATTACTTTAGTAGAATAGTGTATTATGGAGTACATATTTCCTAAGTTGTCTATTGCTCTTACAAGCTATATTTGTATATTGTATGATGTATATACCTTGATTATGAATAGCAGAATATTCAAGTTGCCTACTAAAAAACAGAAAAATCTTCAGTATTAATGACAATAAAAAATATCTTGCAGTGCAAATGTATTTTACAAGGTATACCAAGCTGAGGGACCATCAAACCTTCCAAGATCACCACAGAATTTGCACACAGCTGACTAATTAAATAAGCCTCATATCCACATTCCCTGCATGTTATTAAAACCCAATGACTAGATTATAAAGAATGGTAATGGAAAAGGTAATCAGGTGAAACTGGGCGCTAACTGCCTGCGCTATTTATGAGCTCACACGGTTCTGCCTGAAACAGATATAATGCGTTTCATTTATCATGCATAAAAAAAAGCCATTTACCTTGGTTAAAAACTGATCAACATGCAAGCAAGCCACAGCCTGCAACTCTAATTAAATTTAGAAAAATAGTCTTGAACAGGTTGTTAACATAAAGCTAAAATGACTAAGGTTTTTAAACTTAAACAATACACACACACATATATATATATATATATATATATATATATATATATACAGTATTATATAGATATATATATATATATATATATATATTAATAATTATAGATATTCACGGAGAAAGTTTGTGAACCCCAACGATAAATATGGAAATTCCACAGTTTTACTACGATAGCCTTCTTAAATCAAAACCATTCTTTTCTTAAATATCCAATGGGGTTTATATTAACCAATCCCATGTCTTTTGAAACAAAATAATGTATGAATTAGACAAACAATGAGTAATTAAGATTCCGGGAATGTGAAAAAGTAAGTGAACCCCTGATGTTATCCCCGTAATTGAGCTGATAATTAGAATCAGGTGTTTAATACATAGATAGATCTTCAGGGGTGAGTTTGAGAGGCCCCACCCTATGTAAAGATCAGAAATTTTGAGAGTTTGGTCTTCACTATACAGGTGTGTGGAAACACGTCATGCCACGATCAAAATACATCTCTGAGGACCTTAGAAAAACAGTTATTGATGCTCATCAGTTTAGAAAGGTTTACAAAACAATTTAAGGATTTGGGGCTCCACCAATCCACCATCATCTACAAATGGAGAAAGTTCAAGACCACAATCACTCTACCCAGGAGCGGTCATCCTACCAAAATCTCTCCAAGAACAAACTGGAAAATAACCCCAGAGTAACATCCAATGATCTGTAGGCCACTATCGCCTTGGCTAATGTGAGTGTTCATTACTCAACTATGAGAAAAAGACTGAACAAGAATGGTGTCCATGGAAGGATAGCCAGGAGGAAACCACTGCTCTCTAAAAAGAACATTGCTGCTCATCTGAAGTTCGCCAAAGACCACATAGATGATCCACAGGACTTCTGGAACAATGTTCTCTGGACAGACAAGTCACAGGTAGAACTTTTTGGCCTCAATGAGAAACGTTATGTTTGGCGAAAACTAAACACTGCATTCAAACAAAAGAACCTCATCCCAACCGTCAAGCATGGTGGTGGGAGTGTGATGGTTTGGGGCTGCTTTGCTGCTTCAGGACCTGGACAGCTTGCCATCACTGACACAACCATGAATTCTGCATTGTATCACAAGAGTCTAGAGGAGAATGTCAGGCCATCTGTCCATGAGTTGAAACTGAATCCAAAGTGGGTCATGAAGCAAGACAATGATCCTAAACATCCTATACTATATATATATATATATATATATATATATATATATATATATATATATATATATATATATATATATATATATATATATATATATATATTAATAGCATAGTTCACGTTAATATATTTTAGTTCAAAAAATTTTAACCTAAATTTACTTTGAAGAGCTTCTCGATATAGAGATTAGTTTCTCAGTGTTTTGTGGATGCGTGTGATGGGCATGTGAGTCCTCCAGACCCAATGAGAAATCATCAACTGCTGTTGGTAAGGAATAAAAAATAAATAAAATTAAAAATGTGTACTGGCACCAGGAGTGAATGTTGCTGGCGCTATATATGAGGTACCCTATCTCTAGAATCTAGAATGCTGTGATTTCCTTTCATTTCATTTGTGGGTTTCACTTGTGTTTGTTCCAGGTCTGATGTAACTGTTCAAGTCAGCTTAGCACATACCCTTGTTTAACAAGCGAAGGCCAGGTTGGAAGTATTTCAGCCATAAATGGATTTACTCAATTTTTTTTTTTTTTTTTTTTTTACTTTACTTAGGAGCTGACTGAACAAGTAAACTAACCTGAGAATTGGACAGGGCCTATAATGGAAGATCAAATCTATAGATGTGCAATTCCCCCTCATAATTGGGCTTCGTTCTTAGTAAACACAAAGAAAAACTCTTTCTTTTCTTCTTTGCTTCTGCTTGATTAAAATTAAATAAAGTATTTATTACAGCATCTCTTATTTTTTGAAAGAATGCATTTATAAGAATGTCCCTGAATATGCTGCTTTTTTCATTTGTTGTGTGGAAAGGAAAGTCAAATTAAGCACTTCTTACCATCACTGACTGGTTTAAAGGACTTTTTAACCTTTCTCATTGGTTCAAGGCCAGCCATTTGGCTTTCTGGCTGTTTTTGCCTAAAAAAATACAGAACTTCTACTACACTGCTTTCATATTTCCCAAAATGTCTTGAATTTTGATAATAAATTAGTTTATGTCCATCTTTAAACACTGCTTCTTTAAAAATAAAAATACCAATGAAACCATTTTTTTTTTATATATAAAACTTTGTCTTTTAATGCATTTGAATAAAACTTTGTGAATGTATGCAACGCTAACAGGTACAGAATTCTGACTGTTTTTTAAGAATGTTTATCATAACAACATTAACTGATTGTCTCCTCATGCCTCAGACGAACCAAACACGTAATCAAACAATGTCACTATGAAACAGACAGCCACTACATCAAAAAGATTTAGGAGGCAGTTAGTGTAGAATAACCAGCAACAGATACCATCCACAGTGGGCTGCAGCGAAAAGAAAGGTGTTTGCCATCCCCATGGGTGAGAAATATAATTTTGAACTGTGCTGCACCATGCACCAAAACCAAGTGTCATGCATATGTTCTATTAATCATTTGTAAACTAGAACTTCACAATTCTCTCATGTTCATTTGGTAACACCACCCCATGCAGTACTAGCATTACCAGTATTCAATCTATATAGAACCCTCTTAGTGTACTGCTTATTTGGGTCTTGTTACAGCATCCAGTAGTTGATAACTAACACATTTTACAGCAACCCCTGTGTTCAAGAAAGGCAATACTGAGTGTGTCGACATAATCAATGACAGACTCTAAAATATTGAACCACATTGATGTGTTTAAAGTTTACAAATGCATTACTAAAGTTGTGAGCAATTGAAAAGTGAGCAGAACTGCCGAGACTTGAAAGAAAAGTTCATAAAAAGGACACAGCAAAAAGTATTCACTCTCAATCAGATCACACTGCATTATGGATGTGCGTCTAAATAAATGATAGCAGATCACCACGAGGGAATTATGGTTTGTAGAAAACAAAAGTGCAGATCCAGGATTAAATCTTGAGAAAATCATCCCAGAGAATAGCAAACAAACTATGCAATGCTCTGTTAAGGGTTTTAGGAGCAATGCTTTAAGAAGGTAACAGCATAACAGAGTGCACTGCGTTGTCACAGTATGTAACCTTTCTCAAACACGAATACAGAATTATACAACTATTATTTATTTATTTTTTTTTACCACGCACACTCTTAACGATGATTTTCTTGAATCACTAAAGAAACTGCTAAACGAGAGCACTTTTGTTATTTTCATTTTTTTTGAATTTTTAAATAGCTCTTCTGGACGTCAGGACGTTAACAATGAAAAGAAAAATTACAGGTATGTTATTTAAACATCTGTAGCAACACGTGGGGATGTGTAACTCTATATTTTTCAG
This sequence comes from Polyodon spathula, assembly GCF_017654505.1. NCBI lineage: Eukaryota > Metazoa > Chordata > Actinopteri > Acipenseriformes > Polyodontidae > Polyodon > Polyodon spathula. The sequence continues at coordinate 34,245,486 of NC_054545.1, read as the reverse complement.
AACCCCATTACTTACTCTTTAAGAGACCCACAAAACATTTTGCATGAAACCTCAGTACTAAAGTCCTGCAATTGTAACAGGGCAGACACTGGGCACAAACCGGCAACCCCACAAATTGCAAGCAAGCATCTTAAGCACAATGCATCTCATCTCACAGACAGGGGACAGGACAGAATCCTAAAGGCAGTGTATCAAACAACACTGCTCGGTACACACACAAATCAAGAGGTGACAATTCTAAAACAATACAGCATGAAATAATGATCAAATACTATAATTAAGCAACCCTGAATAGAGGGTTAACACTGGTTAGCATTACCATCTGGTAGTTGACCACATCAGAAAGGTACAGTATGAGCTACCATACAGACCTGGTCAATGACCAAAGGTACTGCTCTATAATCAGGGTTTTACTGACAGAATCTAGCTCATTGAGTCATTTTATAAAAGTAATTTTAAAAGCACAGAAATCTGCAATCTGCAATCTGCACACTTGACAAAATTATGAGGTTTGGGAAATGATCTCCATTGTTTTGATAAACGCAGATGCCAAAAATGATTTCCTCACTTCACACTTTAGTGCCAATCTTTAATTTTGATTATTTTCTTTTAAACACACATTTAATAGAACATGTTGGATGCTTTGTTTATTAGAATCCCTAAGACTGCAGTAATGTCTGACAGATTCTAAACCTGTAGTCTTAAACCATTAGATACCGGTCTGTCAGGCATATAAAACAGAGGCTTGAGAGTGAAAGATAATCAATTTCCTCTTTTGCCGTGCCAAATGCACAAATCACGTGGAACAGCAAAAGCTATTTAGCTTCACCCCCCCCTTGCGAAGTCACTTAGTTTGTACAAATCCTGTAATTCCTGCTGGCAATTGTCCAAATTGCATATGCAGAGGCCTATTAAGTGGAGTTTCCTGGTTTGTGCTTTCTTTTACACAAGCAGATTTGTCAAAATCCTTTCATTACCGTTACTGTATCAAGAACTGGTAAAGCTGGCCGCTCTTGGTTGAACTTGAAACTAGGTTAATTCTACTTAAAAACACCCTCATTGAATATGACACCAATTGCTAAATTTGTAATCTATACAGTACATTAAGCTTGTGTTGCTTAGTTCAGTTTTTTTTTTTTGGGGGGGGGGGGGGGGTGGGGGGGTGTTGTTTAAAGAAAAGACCTGGTGAACTTGAAATTGTACTAACAATTATCATTAATAATATAATAAATAATAATTATTACTAATGATAATGTCAAAGTACCAAAAGTCTTTTCAGAAAAGAAAATTTAGAGTTGTGGGGGGGGGGGTTTTTTTCTTATTATCATTATTATTATTATTATTATTATTATTATTATTATTATTATTATAATAATAATAATAATAATAATATAATAATAATAATAAATGACATTACTGTATTTAGTATACCTGTAACAAAAATAGTTGATATAAATGTTCACATACTGTACAAAAACAGCCAAAGGCATCCCTGAGAGGTTGTTTAGCAACGGCTACACAACATTTTCCAGCCAATGGCTTCAGACACTGATATTATGGCTGCCAATCCAGCAGAGCTGCACAACCATTCACAGGGGAGCACTAAAAGCAAATTCTGACATTGTCTATCATGTATAATTCAGCAGAAACCAGGTTAAAGTAAATGCACAGGCTAGGGACACATACTTTGTATGCTATGAGGGAGAAACGGCAGTCTCCTGAATCATAAAGTTTGAATAAGAGCTGATTTATGCTACGTGCATCTTCAAGCTGTCTACTAGTCTAATGTTATTAGCTCCACTACTGTGGCAGAGTAAGCAACCCCCCCCAACCACATTTGTCGTTCTCTCTCTCTGAAAATAGAGGGCAACATTTCCAGCAAAATCAAAACCATCACCACTATTTCATAACCACCTGAGTTAATACAGGGTTCACTGCTGGTTAACTCAATCTCCCACCAATGTCATACAACCAAAGTCAAAAGCAGGAAACCGAACATGTTCCTAAGGAACCCTCTTGTCTGTAGTAAATAACGTTAAGTGCAATGCGAGTTGAAGGAAAGTACTGTGGTGTCGAGCAACCTCTTAAGATCATAAAGCTTCTCGAGAGAAAAAGTGTAATCCATCAAAATGATTTATAGAGCACTAACAGTAAATTCAATTCTGTCATGTTCACAGAGCCATACATTGGAGTTTGGTTAAAATCTGGACAGGAGGCTATCAAAGGAAGGTGTTAATTAAGTGATGAAACAATATTGGATATAGTACTGTAAAATAAATAAATACAATTTATATTATATATATATATATATATATATATATATATATATATATATATATATATATATATATATATATATATATATATATATATATATCAATGTTATGAGCATCAACAATTTACTCAAAGCCTCCACTAGTGTTTTCCACTATTATAACACCTTTGACTGTTATTAATACAGCTTAGTTTGAGTGAGAAGAAATCAAGCTTGTCATTTAGCAATCTTTAATTCACATTGATTTGGATCTTCAAAAACGTGTGATCACAACAACTCAAAGTAAAGAAAAAGTCGACCCAGCATTGACTTGCCATTTTAGCAATGGTCCCTGCAGCACTTTTCAGAGTTTCAGAGAGGCAATGCCAATTTTGTTCCCCAGAATTCCCCAGAATTAAATGCAATATATTCTATTAAAAAGTTTGTTTTTGTTTTTTGAGTATTTTTTATAAATTCTCCAGAGACAAAGTTGAAATGTCATTTTTTTTAAATCTACAAAGTTGTATTTAGCTATGGGGGCAGTGACACAAAATGTTTTTCAGAAGTTTAAATAACTGAAGAAAGGAGGCACAACGTAGCCTTTCGGGCAGAGTTATGGATGATTTTCTGATTTTAGTAATTAAAGTTAATAAAGCTGCTCACATTTTACTGCCAACATTTTGTTAAGTCTTTTTTTAAACTATTATTATTATTATTATTATTATCGATAAATGAACATTTGACGTTAACAGAGCTTGAAGCATGACAGTCTAGAACACTGCTCAACTCTCCTTCTAAAAATCTCTTTTGAACGTGAATCTACCATTAACTGTCATTGTTAAAGGTCTGCAATATTTTGCAATAATGTTTTTTCAAAAGGAATGCAATTCTAATGGTGCAAATAGATCAGAAGAAAGCTTTACAAGTTTTAGAAATGTGTCCTTGTCGCCTTTGGTTAACCTTGTCAAGTACAACCAGGTGGTTTGTTTTGTGCGATATATTTGTACCCTTCACTGCGACTGTATTTATACGCGTATTGCCTGGCTACTTTATTAGGATACTGTAGAATCAGGTTGGGCCATCGTCTGCCCAGCCTTAACATGGGGTGGCAGAGACCACAAGGAGATGAAAGGCATCTCATTAATACTTTAGATTTAATAAGCCTCTCTAATTGCCTTTTCCCCTCTGTCTGTCACTAACTGTTTGCAGCCACAGCTGTCTCTTGCTGACCACTTCCCTTTCATTTTGCCACTGCAGGTGTTGCAATAAGCTTAATTTTATATATCATTTTACTTTGTATAACGTGTGGATGTGTTTGAAAACGCATATAGTTTGTGTAGCTCGTTGGGGTGGGGTCCTATGTGTTGAGAATGTGTTTCTGTGGGGAAGGGAGTCGAGTCTGTGTAAGCTAGTCAGGCTTTGGCTTTCTGGAGTGCATGACCATATGTGTAAGTAGACAGAACAGGCATGCGAGTCCCTGAAGGTAAATGCACCAAAAAGCAGCATCACAGCAAGGTGCGACAGAGCCTATAGAAGTGAAAATGAGTTAACTGCGTTTACTTAGAACGAACAAACACCATGCTAACTTGGCAGGGGATTTGTCCAGGAGTGGCAAATATTTACTTCTGTATTAGGCTCTCAAGTATGAACGAATATGTTTATATAAAATCGACCTACAATATAATACTCATAGTTGGAATAAAGCAGCATGAACCTTGAACATGGAGAAATGTCTGTTTTCTAGTTTGATATGATACTATTTAATCGTTAGGATCTCATATTAATGTCATAATGGTTGTGGAATAACATCTGATGAATGTTAAATTACTGTTTACCATGTTGTTAGCTGTACAAGTGTTACACATCAATTTAAAACAGAAAACCTACACAGAGAAGGAATAAGTGTTACAGAGAATGAGAACTAACAGCACAAACACAGATGTACTCTGATGGCTGATATCTTGGAGTAAAATACTGTTCTAAAACGCCTTTGCTACAGCAGCATCTGCTCAACATGCACCCCCTCTCATGACTCTTGAATGTGGTTAGATCTTTGTCTTTTCCCCATTGCTGGTAGACTGTTTGCAATTGTACTGCTCTCACAGCTTTACGGTGCTGCAGGGATTACATCTCACATCAACGGATCACTAAATTGCATCTCTATTTTAGGGCGTTGCCAAATCCAGATGGGTAGACAGGTCCCTAATAAAGTGCCCTGGCAATGCAGTATGTTTCAGAACCAAAGCCAATCTGTATTGGCAATCCTTGCTGAAATGTTGCGAATTCAGACACTGAATAAAATGCTTTCCCAGACATAACCCCCACAATGCCCTTTCCCAGGGAGTGGGAGTGAAAAAAGTGGAAATAATTCAAATAACACTACATCTATTATCCAGAGTACTTACTTTGCTGATTACCACGAGAACAGAGAATCTTGAACGCTTTGCTCTTGAGAATTAGAGTCTTGATACATATCTTATTGCTTTACTTAATAGGCTCACAAACAATATAAAAAACCACGTATTTAGAGTGAAAATACAAAGTAAATGCTGACAAATAAAGAAGCCAAAGGCAACAAGGCTTAATAAGCCTAGAAATCCCCTGTATTTCAGGTTTCATGCATTAGTTTGGTCTTTTTAATAAGTAAACAGCAACACATTCTATTAGATAAAGGGTTCGGCCAGGGTTATGGTAACCCACATCGATGTTGTTTTGGGAAAATCATTGCAGAACATTGAAAATAAGGCATTCATTACCATAAAGTAATTCATCTGTGGTTTTAATGGACCTGCAACAGTAACAGTGCTTATATTGTGCTTTTAGAAAATAAGTATTAGCAGTAGCGCAGCAATCTTGATCTAGGATAGCATGCAGTGATATTGAGACTTTCTGTTGTAATCTGGCACTGATGGAACAGTGTTGTAGGACGCTATCAATATTATCATAACAATATATTATCATAACATATATATGAGGGAGTAGCATAATGTCACAGAAGGAATTTACAACCCCATTTAGATCCACCATGATGTATTTAACATAAAACACTGCAGTGGTTCCACCTTTAAAGACAGCGATACAGGATTTATCTCATCATAGTCTTGATTTACACATTAAGGTTGACGTATTAGGGTGACTATATGCTGTATTCATTTGTACAGTAACTTAACTAAATTATTTTGTTTAACTACATACTGAACCACGTTGTGTACTTTTCACTTTTTATCCTGCAGTAAAATTCCCTTCGGGAGGGATTTTGTAGTGACAACGAATATGGTGAGAGCCACGTTGTTTTGTTACAAATATACAGTACACTCTGTGCAAACACTTGTTAAAATATGATGGTCTATTTTAAATACATGGGTTAAATACCCTTAAGATAGAAAAAGAATGACACTTGAAATGCCCTTGAATCTATTCAGAATCGCCCTCCAAGGCACTGAAACATTTATCAAAACGGCATGGTTGCGGACAGAGTTTTAGATCAAAAGCCATCTGACAGATTCAGCCCATAATAAATTCTCATTCTATTAAGTTATATTTCTGTATTTTTAGAACACCCAAATGCAGGGCATAATTAAGTGACTCTCAGCACTTTTACTCTCCATAATGGCTTATCTAAAGATTTTTAGCCATAGCGAACGGTTGACTTGGGTTATTTATTAAGGCATTCCTTTCCCTAGTAAAACTTCTGTTTAGTTTGATTTACAAAAAGGTGCCCCCATGTATGCTGCTTGGCAGTTTTAATATATGCTGCAAGATTTCTGCAGTATGAGTAATTCTAATGAGGGATGAAATAGCTTTTCAGGATTCCTTGCCAACGTTAGGCTCAGGGTAAGATGTGACTTGTAATAACTGGAAGCCAGCAGGATCACTACTTTAGAAGATCTTCACTGCGATTACATTTTTATTAAGGCAGCGTTATCCTTATATAGTGGCTTTTTAAAAGTCAATGTAAGGATAGTGGCACTGCATTTAAACCCTGAATCGAGTTATGACAAACTTTTTTGGAATTATACAGTTACACTATGATTTCTTAAATATTATTTAGAGAGAGAGAGAGAAAGAGATAATATAATACATGATATAATAAATGATTTCTGATACAGCTATTCTTTTTTCTTTGACGATTTAATTTGAGTTTGATATCATACACAATCATGAGCAATAGGGATAGAGCCGCTCTGTCATCCCCAAAAGCAATGCTCTGCAGTGAGCCGTGCAATTGGTTATAAAAGCAGCAGTTATAATCTCCTTGATATCCTCAGCGGATAACCCCCTAGCAGTGTCCTCCTCTTCATTCTCCTCTAACTGCCAATCTCACCCTCACTGTTACAGCTTGCTTTAAACCTCTGGATGTGATGGGATAGAAAAACCAAGGGCGTGCCTGCACCATGAGCTCCCATAAAACATGACACTTTTTATATTTTATGACTCTTGATGTGGGTGGTTCAGCAATACCTGTAAAACACTTAAAACATGCACAGTAAAGAAATAAAAGTTAAAGTTAAATGCATGAGTATAATCGTGAATATTTGGGAGACATGTGAATATTTGCTGATTTGCTCAATTAAGCTTGCAAAGTTACACAAAAGACCCCATCAAAATATGTGTCCAATTGGACTGTGTAACAACATTTCTTTTTAGCACAAGGTCTGCAGGCTTGATGACTAGTATGAACCTGCCCTTACTCAGGTTATTTACAATTATCAACACATATGCTAGCAGTTAGGACAGAATTCACTCATGACTTTTGGAAACCCTTATAATCAATGGTTCTGTTTAGATATGAAGGTGTGTACGTCCTTTCCTTAGTGTTAAGACCCCCCCCCCCCATTTTAATAGCCAGCCCCATAATGGGTATTAGTCTATGCTGCAGAGGTTTTATTAAAACTGAAGGTGCCATCAGGAGTCAACGTAACCTGTGAGCTGTTCCTTTAAATCTTAGTCTTTCGCAGACCCCTGAATGCAAATTACCTATTTTAAGGTTAACTATTCTCCCCACAGAAACGGCCCACTCTTACACACACTGATAGTCTGTCAAATTGTCAAATCGGGTTGCATATAATTGACCATCACTTACCACAAAGGAATAGTGTCCTGGATTTTCTTAGGCCAGGCATTAAAACAGTCTCTCCTCCTACAGAGAGCACCCTCCCCCTCCTCCTCATCATCATCATCATCATGATCCTCCCACCACAACTTCAGCATCTGTCATAATGAAGTCTTTTAAAATGCCAATAATGAGTCACGACACGACAAGACACAGAAACGTAGGGTGGCACACATGCAGCATTTATTTTTTTCATGTACACCTCCATTTTGCTTTTTACTTTCCTAGACTGCTTATTTCAACACTAAATTAAAAGGAAAGGGGAGGGGACACTTCAGTTTAGAAGTTCAAAAACACTGTAGTAGATAACAATGTCGCAGTCCTGGAGCAGGAGCTCCACACTACAGTATCTGTGAGCTCCACTGCTATCGGCTGAATGGGTTCCTGCACTCCACAACACCCCGTTGTTCTTTCTTTGAATCTAACTGCCAATGCACCTCAGAACCAGAGGCTCTTGTTAATAATTGTACTGTATACAGTATTGTTGAGTCTTTTGTTTGTTAGCAATGCACCAGATATGGCTGCACAATGTATAACATGCTTCATACTAGTGATTGTGTTTTATCATTGCAAATATTGGGGAGAAGGGGTTAAAGCACTTTTATCCTGTATAATAAGATAAATTTTGTATTGTTTTGTGAGTGTGTGTGTGTGTGTGTGTGTGTGTGTATATATATATATATATATATATATATATATATATATATATATATATATATATATATAATACACACACACACACAAATCAGATACAAGTGGGTGATCTTTATATTGCGTACATGTTCAAGTAGGAATGCAGTGCTGCAATGCAATACAGTGTGCTATCTGCAATGGCCCATCAATCACTGTTTGTTAACCACCAATTGCATCACTCATTACAACCAAAAGAAAGCTTGTGGCTGTCAACCAGGTCTCTGCGGCAAGAGGCTGTATGTGTACCCAGTGGATAGACACTGCTTTATCAGTGCAGGAAAGCAAGAAAAACAACTTGAAATATTAATCCTGTGTCTAGCTGAATTCACAGGGGAAGAACAAAACAAAAACACAATCACAGCCCCTTCAAAGCATGTTTTGATATGTCACTTTTTTATTAGGGGGTATTTTCAATGACATACTGTCGTCTTGATTTCTCCTTTCACATTTGTATACATAAAAAAGTGTACCTATTCACAGACCAGAATAAATCCTTCTGGCAGCTGTTCTGCAGGGGGTCTCACAACTGCAAGAACTGCATTTGAATCCCATATGACAGGAGGACACAGTCATTGACAAAGCTTTATAGAAGTCAAAAGCAACAACCCAACAGCTTGAATAAATATTGTCAGACGTTGCCAGCACATACTTCTAACAGCCTATTCCACATTTTACGGCATACTGTTATTTGCGGAATGTTTACTCGAAGTATCCTTCATTGGAATTTTGAGGAAAAAACAAAACAAAAAAAAAACTAGAATTTAATTTTGAGAAAAACAAATCAAAACATTCTCCATAATAGCAGTGCACTGTGTTTAAAAGAGGGATACAGGTAAAGCCATCAACAAGAAGCCTGTGGCCCTGAGCTCCCGGGGGTCTTCACAGTGGTCTGTGGGTCTTAATGTAGGACCTGATGTGAATACGCAACATAATAGGTCAGATTCATAACTTCATTACGACTTGTTTATTGTGGAATGAACAAAAACAAAATCGGGTACAACTTAAGAATTAAAGAGCTGCAAGAATCAAACCAAAATTTTTTGGAACCCGTAGTACCTAAATAAAGAATATATCAAGTGAGGATACACCTGCTAAAATCAGGCTCTTTCTTTTGGCTGGAGGCAACAATATCCTAATGTTCCTTCACTCTCATAAACATCCCTGCTTTCTTTGTAACCTGTGTGCTGGTGTTGTTTACAGTGACACCTATATTATATATTACACTATAGTAAGTGGGTGCATGTAATGGATGGTAGACTGATAGATTCACCTGCAAGCTCCTTGTACTGTGACTGGGTGCGACTCCTGATTTTAATAACTGTAGGACTGTAGAATCTATCCAAGAAACATTTAAATTAAATTCTCCTTAAAAACAATATTCCCAAAACTGGTGGTGCTACCTGCTAAACACTGCTGAGAAACAAACGCAGTCCTGTGAAACAGCGCTGTGTCACACTGGTTAAATTACCAGTAAATCACCATGCCAGAGACCACAAAGGAATCGCTTTCTACAGCAAATATTTAACTTTCTGTCACATGCAATTAACAGCCATGAAAATCATTGCCACAACATAGGTCAGGGCTGGCAAGAGGAATTAACTCAGAGGTCTCTGTGAGCAGGAAAAACTCCCCATTTAATGACAGAATGAAAAATGCATATGAATAAAATGCAATTAGTTAGATTAAAGACAGCCATGGGTATTTATTTGGAAAAACAATGCATGCCTCTCTCTAGTAGTATTGAGATTCTTGTGATATTCCTGTCGTCTAAACTGATCTCTCTCTATATGGTGTGAGTGAGCAGAACAAAGTACCAAAACGCTCTACCGTCGTACAAATTCATTGTACTCCAGCCACTGGTTCATGTGTTACAACCCCCCCTCACACACACACAGTGAAGGAAAAGATGACACTGACAAAAACAGAATGGTTCCCCCTTGACAAGCAGACATAAATATTGAAAAACTGTTAGCTATGTGGTGGCTCTTGAAGATATCTAGTTGTTATTTCTTGTTGTTATATTACAAGTGAAGTTGGGCTTTAAAAATATATCAGCTCACAGAATTGCACCTCTGAAAACACATTTCAAACAACAGAAAATATTGCCAGATATAAACTCTACAAATCCCACAATATAACATGAAAGCAGCATTATCTGCTTGTACACCAGTGTGTTAGTCCCAACAGACCAGCAGGGCATCTTTACATTAACATCCAGGAAACTTGAAGGAACACGAAAATACTAAATAAATAAAAAGTGTCTTCGTGTTTTTTTTTTTTTTTTTTACATATATCGAACAGTTTTGTTTATTTATTCATAGTTATGGAAATAACTGATTTATTTCACAATAACTAGTTCATAACAACTCTAGGTAGTCTATAATGCATTATGAAAATTATGTTTCTTGTTATTTCAATGTAATTTAAAAATAGTATACAATTCACATTCTAAGTTGTGCTAATTAAATTCTAGTTGTTAGGAAGGAAAAATATATAATGTTTGTTTTAGTTTATTTTTTTTTTAATAAATGAAGAAGCAACTGAGACCATTTTTCTCAATTAAAAAGGTAAAATCACCAATCCGTTAGAAAGCTGGTGGGAGTAATGTTAGCACAATATTATAGCAACATCAGCAATTAAAAAGCAGAAGCAAAGCTGAAGTATGCAAAACAGTTAACAGAGTCTACAACATACATGACTCTGCATTGAATACAAAATGGGGATAAACATGCTAAAGACACTTAAGAAATTCACAAATTAAATGGGACTGAGCAGCTTTAAAGCTGAAAACTTGGCAACTTATCCTGCCCACAGTAATTGCTTGTCACATTGTGACCATCCATATGTTCAACCTACTTTTACTCAACTTTAACCTGTTAACAGCTGACACTTCAACCTGTTGCAGACTGAGCCTGTTCAGCTGTGAACACAGTTCTGTTACAGTTTATTGAAGGCGGAAAAAGTCACAATAGACAAGGGCCGCTGTATTTTTTCATGACCTCATTTTAGCCTGAAGCAGAGCCATGCCCTTGTGGGGGGCAATTTGTCATCCTGTAAAATCAAATCAGTCATTGATCTTATAGAACACGTCAAAGAAAACTGCTCCAGCTGGTCGAGTGTCAATTTTAATGGGAAATGTAAGCTACACAACAAAAAATAAAAAAGAGATAACGTTTATTGGTATCTCTACCAAAGCTTTGAAATTCCCATATGTTGAAGCTTGACGATGGAGTATATTTATTTGAAAAGGGCCATCATATCACTTTTCACACACTTTTTGCACTAAGAATATTCTTTACAAAGATAAGCAGTCTTTTTTAAGCTGATGGGTCCGCATTCACTTACATTGAAATTCTGATCTGTAACAAAACTTCAATTCAAAGTTAAATCATGGAGCTGTCATTCAAGCTGTGGGATGCTACAGGAATTACTTAGAGCTGTTAAAACCATGAACTGGAGTCAGAATTACACAAAATGTCAATATTATTTGAATATCTGGAGAAGTAATGAATCTTAAAAAAAAAAAAGGAGTGTGTTTACTGAATTAAATAACCCGACATGACAGCGTCTGATTCATATGGTCACTTCCCACAGGGATATGCTAATAACCTGTGTCCTTTACAGAGTGACAAACTGCCGTTGAAAACATGGCTGGATAACATTCTGATCATCTAAGCCCTTTTAAAACCTTGGTGATAGAAGAGAATGTTATATGAGCTAAATGAGATCACAATGCCACTCTGCTCAAAAGCAGGGTGCTTGTCAGGGTGGCATTACAAATGCCAGCTTTTCACCTCTAGGCAGCTGTTTTGATTCCAGCCCACCTTGGGAGTTTGAGCTGACACCCTAAAAAATGTTGATGATTGCAAACCCAATTCCTAGTAGACCAACGTCCTCATTTCAAAACTGTGCTCACAGAGCCAATGGGGACATCTCTGGCTGCTTCTCAATTATGCCAGGGGTCCCAGCTTTCATTGCACCTTGTGGCAGAGTAAATATGCAATTCAAAATAAAAGACCCCTTGTGTGGGTATGTCTTTGAAATGAGCAGATACCAGGAATTTGAGCAATCAGGCCACTGCTACAGTAATCCTGCCCTGATCTGATCAGAGCACATGGATAACAAATTCAAAAACAAACTGAAATCTCTTTGCAGTATTGTATTTATGTTTTAGGCCACTTGTTTAAGAACCAGGCAGTATATGTTACATTTGAAAAATCTGCATAATAGGTTTGATTTGATTGATTTAACCTAGATAAATATGTTAAATACAAGTAAAGTGTCAGTAGGTGTAGTAGTTGGAGATAGAGGAGAGAAAAACATATTTACCAGGGCCTGAACTCACTAGTTCAGTAATACAGTATACTAGGACTGGGTCTGTGTTTATGGCACATTGGCAGGGCAGTGTTGGAATGCTTGCTCTGCAGCTGCTCCAGCACAGCTCAGAAGAGACCACGTTAATGGCTACTGCTGTCAAATTTGGCAACTTTCAAAAGCATTGGATTATATGCCAACAAAAAAATATACTACACTGCCCCAACATACTGTTCAATGATCGAAAGCTCATTTCCACTAGAGTAAACATTTTATACCAGTGCTAAATTTTATATATGTAATGTTTTAATTGCTCATGACAAATATGATCATTAATGCCAACTGAAGTACGTCTGCAAGTCATTATGGGTTTGTGCACTACATGCTCCATCGCAAAACCAACAACTTTAGGGTTGGTCACACGTTACATTACTCCCTTAACTTCGCTGTAATTACATCGTAATCGCAAGCATGGTTTCATACGAAATGCATTGTGAATGTATCACTGCACAACTGCATTTGTTAGCCTGTCATCCTGTGCTTCAAAAACACAGTGCAGGAAGTGTTAAAAACTTTTTGTTTTGAAAGACAAGTTTGTCACAGACCGGAGCGATCTTTGATCTGCAAGACATTGTGAACTCCGACTAATCTAAAATGGACAACTGCAAAAGATCTGTACCATGGACAGTACCACAAAGATCAGAGAGTATAAACTGGGGGAGGGGCTTGGGGGGGGGCATAACGTGCAAATAAATTCACGGTTAATTGGACCCTTTAGGCAGGGTTTTCAATAATGTCCCAACGTGTTGGATGTTAACATCTGTCACTTGTTGAAGTAAGTATTATGTATATTTTTACTTCCCAATTACCATAACTTTCAGTGTTAATCTAGTATTGAGCAATTTGGTGTGGGCAAGCTGACAAACTAGGAGCTCTTGTATGTGCAGTACATAGCCTTGATCTAGATGGATTGTGTACTTTAGAATCTCAATTAAAGCTTATAATTAAATTAAACCACTTTTAAGACTGTCTTTTTTTTAAATGCATTAACCTGCAAACTCAACATTGTAGCTCAAAGTCTTGCTGTCAGTGAGATTTGCAGCCAATGGTGCGTTGCAAGCAGTGGCAAGTAATTTTTTTCGAATGATCGCTACAAACTCCTACACACTAAAAATAGCCTGTAGAAAGCTTGTGATAAGAAATTTGCTTACTTATGGCTTGGCATTTTATAACCTCATCAGTCCATGTAATACTTTAAATGGATATAGGGATTTTCATTTATTAATGATACACTTTTTTTTTTTCTTGGATGTCCCAACTGGGAATGCATGATGCTTCCACTTAAACGTATTTCCCCTCACAGAATTGTGCACTATTAATGAATGAAAATCTGAATGTCCATTTAATGGAGGCAGGGACTATATATGGTAATTTTGTTTTGCAAAAGCATCCAACAGAGCGGTACATATCCAGGTATCATTTAATATGGAACGGTTGACTCTTTAAATAAATGCAAATAGTGTTTGTCATAGTCTAGAAAAGACAAAACCTAAAGCACCCCTACAGTTTAGTCTAGCCATTAGAACCTTATGGAACCATTATGGTGTCAGAGATTTTATATCAGTAATATTGTACAACCAAACACTTTAGGCTATAGCTTAGTGATGAATAACATGCCGCACCTACAAAATAAACAGCTGCTGCAACGGTATTTGTCCAATTACTGTACTTACAAACAGGTGAAAATAAAACGCATGACCTTTGTGAAATATTGAAATGCGTCTACAGCCTTTAAATGTCACAGATTTATTTTAGATCTGTGTCAACTAAAATCATCCCACAAATTGCTTGCTGTTGTTGTTGTGTAGTAGCTACATGTACCATGCAAACTTCATAGAAACCGCACCGGTAAATCAATCACGCCCAAGACTAAACTAGGGCATGTTGATTAATGTGACCAACTTCAGATATAAACAAACAAAACATCATATAACCAAAGCCTGAGCAGTGCTGGTAAGAAAAGAACATACAAAGCTTGAAAAAAAAAAAAAAACCTTATTCAAGAATTGCAAAGAACAACTATTATTTGCCTAGGATGATTGGACAGCCTTTCATACACCAACAGAAACAGAAGCCAGTAACACTACGACATTTAGACTAGAGTCACCCACCTCTATTGATGAATTACAGAAATAGTACAAGGCTAGATGGAAGACCGCCATTCTATTCTGATCCACCAGGAATGATTTCATTCATGTAGTTACATTACTCTAAACAATCCTTTGAGGTACTGTATGTTTAAGGCCGTCACTGCATTGTAATTTTACCTTTCTTACGTTATTTTAATAGTCACCTAACAATAAAATCATATGATCCAAAATTGACTTTGTTTTATACATGTTAATGTATGGAGCTCCATCCTCAATCACAGATTTGTGTGTTATGGGCATGTACGGTAGTACATGTTAGGATTATTGTAACTACAGTATAATTTAATGTAGTTAGTTTACCTGTATTTTTGAGGCAAGTACCAATGTTACAGTTTGTAATACTATGTTGCTTAGCCATAAAGTCAATACGAGATATGGTTATAATCACTGCTTGGTAGTCTTGTGCAACTCAGATAACTTTTTAAAGAGAACCCTATCAACTTATGTTAGATGAAGCGTTACAAAAGGGACATGCAGCCCCCCCAGGTGTTAAAGGAGTAATGACCAAGGCTTCAACAAAAATAGAATGTCCTTACTTCTAAATACGGTAGTATAACAAAACAACCTTTAATTCTGTTCAAAAGTTTTACAGACCTTTTTTTTTTTTTTTACTTTGATTTAGTGCAAGTCGATTTTTCCACAACACTTAGTTCATGTCCTGTGTTATAGATTTAGTAATACGACTCCACCTGGGGAGATCTGTACTAATTCTCTGAGTTGGTCACAGGACACACAATCTGTAACTAAGGAAGCGGATGGTTGGAGAAGACAAGTACTTCGATCAAACTAAGACTGCTGTGGCATGATGAATGGGCTGGAATAAAGATCAATTGCAAAACAGTGTGGGAGTTCAAAACAACTTTCACCATAAAGGCACTGAACTACCACTGCCTCACATGTTCTTCTGTGATGTACAAGCACTCTATTGGAATTGCAGTCCACTCACTGCACTCACTTGACTCAAGTTGTCCACACACTGTGTACAACTTAAGTGGCCTGAACAGGGTTGTATGCACCGTGATTCACTGTGAAAAATACGGTTTCCCAGATCTGGAATATGGACACATTTTCTTTCCAGAAATACTGCAGTTGGAAATCAGTGAGTCCACCGTGCATGACTGGTATGGATTTTTAAAAAGTTGCTTACCTTTGCTAGTTGTTGCATCTGGTCCTTCACTTTGCTGTAAGAAAAAGATACAATAGATAAGCATTACGAGGTTCAAAAGAAATGTGTTATATACATGCAGTCTGCATAGTGTATATTGATTTGTGATACCCACTACTTTCTCTCACACCTGCTAGATAGATAATAAAATACACTGTCTACATAGAGGATACGCCATTGCAGGTCATGGTGTTTTACCAGTCACTCTGTCATTAGACTGAATGCCAGAGACATATATTACACTTCTACTACATTTCTATCAAGAGGTACATGCCATATAGGTAATAACATTATTATTACAAAACAGAACACACATCTGCTGTATATAAGTATTGGTTCGCTCCTGTATGCTTTTTTTTTATGAGAATAAACCAAAATGCCTCTGTACCAATAAAGGAAAAATAATCTAATGTAACCAGACCTGTCATATATGGAGTTAATTCAGAAACTAATGAGCTCACGAGAGCTGACAGGTCTATTGAAATATGAGATTAAATGGTTTGAGAGAAATCAGAATTTAAAAAATATATATTCCACTATTAGTAACATTCTTGTTAATTCATGAATAAAGCTCGAGCTCCTAACAAACGTTAGAGGAAACTTTAGATTAACACAATAATGAACCATGCTAATATTATGATGGAATTAAATATGCAAATGAAGTGGAATACAGAAATCTGTGGACACAAATATTTTTAATGAAAATTATATTAACTCTACCTAAAGAGCATTTATTAGGATAGGATTAAAATTATGTGATTCGTCTACATTTCCCATGAGCACAAAATTAACCATAGTAATGAGACGTCGTGAAGTAATTTGTGTTTTTTAACCTCTAACACATGATGTGAACGGATGGATTTCCCAGAGAGCAGCATGCTACAGTTTTACAACTTCATTTGCATTTCCGATTGAAGTTTTGCTTTGAAATGTGCGAAACCGTGGACCATGAAAATCTGGCAGGTGGGCCACAAAGGAGACATTTATAAGTGCCGCTTTATTTTGTCACATTGTTAAAAGTTATAAAGATACAAACCATCCTAATTTTTCTAACTAGAAACAAAGGCAAGGGAGTGGGCATGGAGAATGGAATGACTGAATGGTTCCTTATAAACCTTACAATGCCCACCGCAGGGCAAACTTCAAAACACATACAGCAAAGAATATTTGGATATTACAGTATGACAATCAGAATACAGCAGTGATTGTATAATAATTGAAAATCTTACTCTAGTGACATTTTCCAGACACTCAGCATTAGACACCATAATCTGATTTCAATGACCCTGATTAGCACTATTATTGAACTACCTTATATTAGGTAGTCTGTGATCAGACACTGCATATGCTTTAGTACATTACACATTTATCAAAAAATGTTTTGCCTTTAAATTAATTAACATGATATTGTTCGGTGCCAGCCTCACAGTTACTGCATGTGGGAAGTGCAAATATTTGCACCCATTAAGCCCAATTGTGTTTTAGGTAGTGATACGTTTGGGATTACTTCATGAAAATTACCATAAATTGTAAAATTGCTACGCAACACGTTCTAAGTGTGTTAATTACAAATTTAAACAGAGGAGTATCAAGCATGCACAGTATAATGTTGTCATTATGTATGGGCAGCAAACCTAAAAAGGTGAAACAGTTCAAACGTGCAGCAAATTGTTTGGACATGACCCAGAAAAAGCAGACACCCAGTGGACAGGGCTGATCATTACCACTAGATAGCATCCAGAAGACATGTCATCAAGAAGCAGACAGCAGAACACAGGCTGAAGAAATGAGATGCAGGAATAGGACAAGCATGACAAGGGGACCGGCAGAGAGTTGGAAAGGCTTTTCCACACCAGTGAACAGACAACGGATCATAGCGATGTTGATAAAAATGATTTATGAATCAAGTCCAGGATTACATGCTGCGTGACATTAGTAACGCCGAACACAAACATATGCAGAGTCTGTAGTGATTTAGTAAAAATACTCATACACTTACACACACACACAATGATAGTGCAAAGAAATACATTTAACTACGTGGGAATGAATATGGCTGTGTGACCATTGCTCCTACTGGCCTCTGTTTGTGAAAGACGATTTTACATTTGCACTTTTTTTCCAATTCAGTTTGAATTATACAGTACTTGACATTATAGCGAGAGCATCAGTTGTTTTGCACTTGGGATTTAATTTTTTTTTTTTAAAGAGCTACTCTAAAAAAAAAAAAAATAATGTTTTGGGCTCTTGCTCTTCTCCACTGCAACACTAGAGCTAGCAAACTAAAGTTATGCCCCATTCATTTCCTACAGGGGCAACACAGGTTATATTTTCTTATTTATTGCATTTATTTATTAGGTTGTAATAAGCAGGACTGGGCTGTAAAAGCCTAAGTTACAAACTACCCATGTGAGGACTGCTGTGTTTGTTTGGCCTATGTAATAAAGTGGCAAATAAATAAATACAGAAATGGCATCTTTATTTGCATGTTTTGTTTTTTAAGTCTTTAGCCACAAATCAGTTATGGAAATGTAGTCGTTTACAATCTCTACACAACACAATCACAATCTCTTACAACAATGTTGTAATTTTATTTCTGCGCAATTTGTTAGAAATCTTACATATGAGTCGCGTGGATAACGCATAAAAAAAAAAATCTCAATATAGACTTTCAAAGCGGAAAATACATGTGTTAATAAGGGAATTTTTTTTTTTTGTGTGTGAATCAAAATAAAACATCAATGGGAGCAACAATCGAAATGAAACGTCACATCAGATTGAATGGATTGCAAAAGTAAAAAGTATGTGTAAAAAATCTCTCCATCGTTGATGTGAATAGAGGTTAAAACCTTGTGACTAAGACGTGGTTAAAAATAGGGCAGCCACCCTAGATCACAAGCCAAAGTGAATCGACTGTCGAGGAGTATTTATAATACAAAAAATATAAAGTCGCTTGCCAAAAAGAGTTTGAGATAAAAACAGTTGAAGCAAATGTGTCCGTTCATATGCACTCCCACCACTGGGGTGCATAAGGAATCTGAACTTTCAGATTGTTTTATTCAAAGATTATGCTAATCCTTTGGAGAATCTGCTCTGAAATTAATTGGAGGAGAGGTATTTGATGCCCATAATACTATGGCATTTAAAGTTCACATAGCAAGATATAATGAGAATATTTGAGTAATCGCTAAATCATGTTATTAAACTGTAGTTTCTTTCAACGGTATCTCATTTATAAATCAGCAGGAGGCTTTATAATTAAATTCAGAGATTAAAAAAAGTAGGTTTCGCTAGGCTCAGAAATTACAGTACATTTGTTCCAACAGCTTCACTGTGCTTTAAATGTAAGAGAATTCCTGTTTTATTGGTATCAGTCTGAGAGACCAAGAATCTACCAAAAAAAAACAACACATTTGTTAATATCTTCTGTACAGTTTCCACAGTTACGTGATTTCTACATTTCAGAGAAAACTTTAAGTAGCGACATCTTCAGGACTTTAATTTAGTCTACAGGCCACAGCTAATGATGCCATTGGAAGCACTTTAGTTTTTTGGTAACAGAGCTGTTAAAGCAAATGCCTCCTCACAGGAACTTCTCAGCTATGGTATATACATTCCCTGTACTAGCAAAAAGAAAGAATACTATAACCCATCTGAAACCTTTGGTGGATTGAAACACTGACACCCTTACTCTATATTAGCTCTGTGTTTTCCCAAGGGTGATTTATTAGTATTACTAAAATACAGTGAAAACACAGAGGAGAGCGCCCGAGATTGGACAGGTGTGCCAGTTTTAGGATGGCAGCATTTAGATTCTAAAGTTAAGATGACGCTTGTACAACACACAAGTTGTGTTAAATGTCTTTTTTAAGTACAACTGTTTGTGCATTACACCGCAGATTGCATTTATTCAGTGCACTACCTCTGTCCACTAGGCTGATTTCTGCCGCAGACAAATGCTGCTGCTGACAACCCGCCTGCGTGTATTACTCTGCTATTCCAGAGGGTCTCATTTCACTATATCATGTTCTTGTCACTAGAATAACTTAGGAGGCTCCCCATCTCTTATTCGTAACCATGTTTATAGTTCAATCACAACAACGCCCCAGCACCTGCAACACAAGATGAACAGCACCCCTCGCATTACAACCAGTCAATATCAGGGGCTAAATTAGTCTTGAGAGAGAGAGAGAGAGAGAGAGAGAGAGAGAGAGAGAGAGAGAGAGAGAGAGAGAGAGAGAGAGAGAGAGAACTCCTCATTACACCATGGCCATATGCCCAAAAAGGTTAGCTGGGATCATATTTAATGTTTAATTAAATGTTTCGTGAATAGAGCAGGGGAGAAATTTTCGATTTTTCTCCACTCTACACTGCCTGTCATCACGTACAGAATTTGGATAATTGAGTGCCAAAAAGATGAGTTTGTCAGTGCCTTTATTAATCTACCTGGAGAGAGAGAGAGAGAGAGAGAGAGAGAGAGAGAGAGAGAGAGAGAGAGAGAAGAAACCCATCAAAATCTGATTCACAGTTTCATGCATGAAATTACTGTAAACATACAAACTTAGGTTGCCTGTCTGACATGCTCATTGCAGCTATATTGAATCAGGAATTTAATAGTATCTTTTTTGGTTTGCTTTGTATGGTCAGTAGGAATAGTACCAGCCATCAAACTCCAGTAGATAATAAATTTGTGAAAAGATACTAGGATAAAATTGCTTGCTCTTCACTCACTCATTATACGTACAACTAAAAGAGGGAAAAACAAACTCAACAACTACAAAGCCTCAAGCCTAGGACATACTGGCAAATATACACATGGTGTTGTGACTGCTCTTTCAGTCTCTAACCAGGTTATGCTTTTTTATAAAATGATAGCAGTGCCTACAACAGTTGCGATGCTGTCTGGCCTGCGGTCTATACTCTGATAATAAACATGTGACAGTAAATACAACTCTCATGAGGAAACCACATTGATGTAATGAAATGACGTAAAGATGTGCTTCTTCCATATTAATAAACACCAGCAGTATTATTTATAAAAATCCGTATCCATCTCTTAAACACACAGATATCAATGCAAATTTCATAGAAACTGTCTACTTGACTAAAATTACAAAAATACCCTAGTTTTGTATTATTTAACATAATAATAATAATAATAATAATAATAATAAATAATAATAATAATAATAAAGTGTTCCCCATTTTTAACACTGTAGTCTGGAGCCATAGGTTGGAGACAGTGCAAGTATTAGTGTAATGGCATTATGGGGTAGATGGGAGTCATGACCATATCATCTTATTACTGACTCCGTGGTTTAAAAGGTACACCTTATAAGGAGAGAGCACTGTAATCATTTTAATACGGATCAACTGGCAAATCAGTTGAATGTACCTTCACTTGGTTGCCTCAAGTTCCACCAAGCATCTTAATAAAAGACTCTAAGTAAATGTAATTGAATGTATAGAAATGTACCAGTTTTGTGATATTTGAAGCCTCAGCTCAGTCTGATTTGCATTCACATTAGCAAGAAGGAGTGCAAACATCCTCCACACTGCTTTTCTCTTCGTTCTCTCAATAGAGATTGAGAGTATTACCTGGCTGTTAACCATCTCAATTGCACAGATGGACCATAAGGGAATATTATTACATGTTGTATCATTAGTAAGTTAAAGGAAACACATTATGTGCAAATGATATTCAGTGATTACGCTTATTAATAATATAACATCTGCTTTTTCATGTAATTTCCTCTCATCTACCAGATACAAAAATACATATTCAATTGCCAATTACAAAAAGAAGAATGCTGTAAACTGCGAAAAAAAGTGTGAACGAATTCCCAAGTGTCTTCTATTCAAAAGTCTAAAAACCTGAAGCATTAGCAAACCCATCTCTGACAGTTTGTCAATTCTGTTATCTGTGTTACAGATTTAACTTTTTATTTAGAAGCTTTTCTTTTAGTTTATTTGGGTTATTAAAAAAGAAAAGAAAGAACATTTTATTGAACAGTTTAAGCACCATGCCTGTTTCAATCTGGAGGGCAGAGTTTCATAATCACAGATTCCATACTGGAATGGACTAGCATAATGGAGGTGGCTTGGAAGATTAACCAAGGGTTTGTAATATGAATGCAACAGTATATATATATATAAATATATATATACACACACACACACACACACACACACACACACACACACACACAGTGGTTTACAATGTTATGGAATGCCAAGTGTAAATAAGGTGAAACTTCGTGCAGTCAATATGGATTAGAACAGATACTGTGTGTGTGTGTGTGTGTGTGTGTGTGTGTGTGTGTGTGTATATTGCATTATTCCACTGAATGTTTTTGTTCACTGCCTGACAGCATGGGATAGTGTGAATACAGTCTTAGATTAGGTCTTGGCTGAACCAATTACAGCACTGTATTTTATACCTTTAAAGTCAACAATTCAGCATCATAGCTCTACTGACAACATATAAATTAAAGATATAACACCTAAGACAGCTGTTGTAATTCAATTGTCTCGCCTAAGATTAGTTGCAAACATACAAAATCGTACACCCAGTAAACCGAGGACTTCAGGCAGATTGCCTAAAACCAAGCTGCCCCCCACTGGCTCCAGTGACAGACCAGAATATTCGATCAATATGTTTCTCCAAAGAGAGCTGACTGATAATGCCTGGCAAGTGTTCTGCAGCTATTGCATCAGCTGCTCAGCACTGCGTGGCATTGTTGGTTGCAAATAAATAAACAAATGCGTGCACACACACACACACACATTATATATATATATATATATATATATATATATATATATATATATATATATATATATATATATATATATATATATATATATATAACACTATGTTTAGTTGCTGTAGTTCTATGAGGTTTCATAGTGCCTATGCTTACACTGCTGTACTGTACCCAATACAATACTCATGCAGCACTAAGGAAACCCATCACAATTACAGTAGCCAAACATATAGACTTACAGCAGACCTCTTAATATCCATTGCTTTTTTTTTTTTTTTTTTTAAAGATTTTCCAGAACAAAAAACTTGATCCCAAAAATGTAAGCGATGAAAGACAAGCAGTAAAACTGCTGTATTGCTTTACCTCCAATGCAGAGCATTAGCAGCCATCTGAGTTTGTGAAAACCCAGGCTAATGACATGGAAAGTGTGCATTTCAATTTGAGACAGGGAGAGGCTTGCACATTCAAGAGAGTGCCGCACCTTCTTCTCTATGAAAGGGTGTTTTGGATCATGCTGTTTTGGTACAGCTGCACGATTCATCTTGGATCAATCAGTTGAGACGCAAATGGAAAAGCATGCCTATACACAATGAAGGCAATATGTGTTGCAAATAACACCTGCGCTTTTATACATATCCCCAAGCTGAGTCGACAAACATAATTGTTCATGGATGAAAACAGACACCGGCTTTTGTGATTCAAAAGTCACTGGGAATTGAAGTAGTATGGACATTATTAATGGATGAGCACAGAAGTTACAGATAAACATATTCATCACATTTTTAATTCTGAAGCACCCGGCACACAAACACACACACACACACAACTGGACTTCCCCTGTATTAACAGACTTATGTCATGCCATGCTTGTTCACAGTTTAACACATGTTTATAAAAACAGAGAAAAAACAAAAAGCAACATTAAGTTGCTTCATAGCCCAAAGCAGGAAGGCATTACCTGGAAAATCGCAAGCTGCTTTTTAAACACTTAGGAGGTATCAGGTGGCTAATTTAACCAATTTCAGATTATATTTGGGAGAGGGTATGTCTAAAGTATTACAGTTCATTGCACAGCTGCACACTGACACAGCTTTCATTACTTCTTTTGAGTGATTTTGAGGTTAAGTGAACAGCAGGTAATAAACAAAGTGTCAAGTCAGTAGATTGCAATGGATTGCTATGACACAGACCTGACGACTCCCAAATTTTGTCGTGTAAATTCAGCTTCTGCGACAGCTACTGTATAGTGGGCCTTTCAGTACTGTCATCGAGGGAGCAAACCCTTAGAAACGGTTAGCACTGTAAATGTGCATGCAGGTTCTGTAGTTGTACAGGGTATCACGTTTTTTCGTCAGTATTATACAATGCATTTACCATAGTTATCAAGATTTGGGATGTTTTTTTTTAATATGCTTTACCATACTCCTCTGAGCTTTACAATGCTTTCTTATGCTTTCAATGGTTTCACCACTTTGCCATGATTTTACTATAGCAATTAAATGGGGTATGGTTGCAAATTATCATATATAGCAAAATTGGATCTAAATAATGTCTAAATAATAACTAAATACTATGTCTACTATTTCAAACGTGCACAATTATTTTCTAATTCTGTTCTGATACAGTACTTCTAATAGTTTTTATTTTTATAACTGTTCATTGTTAATATCCTTAGAATCAAACCAGGTGCTTTTGAAAGATACCAAATAAAATCCTATTAAGTCATTAATGTTCACATCAAAAGGTTTTATACAACAGCAGCAAGCGAGAGGATGTTTCTTCCCTAAAGTTAGTCCACCGAGAGGTGGGAAAGATTCCCCACCAAACTATTCAACTCTTAACTTTTAACAGGCACAAAGCACCTTGACATATTCCAGGAACTGAATAAGCCAATCCTTGCTTTTCCCCCCTGGATCCCTTGTAAAACTGTCTGAAAAAAACTGACATATCCAGATCACTAACAACTTGGAATCACACACAACTGAGAAATAAGCATACAGTAATGCACCACTGCTATGCTTAATTGCACTAAGAAATGGGCAATGATTCCAGGAGATTTTTGTGTTGCAGTGCATTTGCTGCATTTTGACAGATGTTCCTAACAAGGGATATTAACCTGAAACAATGGATCACTTAACAGCAACTATTCTGTTATACTTTTTACCTGACTCCCAGAAAAGCCAGGAAAATTAAAGTACTCAAATCTAAAAGCAGAACGTACTGTTGGTAAAGACTAAGTGATTTTAATGGAGAAACATTACAGCCATCAAAACAGCAGGGTATGGAAAAGAATAAGAACTGTTTCTTGAGAAGATTTCCAAGTATTGTGATTAGAAGAATATGTTTTAGATTGAACTGTTTTTTTTAATCATTTTAACTACTTTCACAATCTTAGTTTTTTATCACCATGCTACAGTACAAAACTGCATTTCATAAAATAGCATAAATCAACATGCTTAAATTAAAAGCATGCAAAGTAACATTAACAACTGGCTTTCCGATAATAAGTTTCTGATTTTGAGTTCAGAGAAGGACATTTATTATTCAACTTTCATCACCTAATTTTTGTTTTGCTTTTTTTTTAAACATATAAACCTTAAAACAAAAGAAATGTTTGACACTGCTCTTCCATGAAGAGAGACACTGGTGTGCAAATGTATTAGAACAGCCCATTGCTTCTGTTTGTATTTGTTGTGCATGTGAAATCAAAACCACTAACTGCAAAAATGCATGACACATTTTAGAAGTTGTTTAAGATGCCTAATTAAAGCACAAAGTGGTCTAACACAGGCACATGTGAGTGTCTATTGTTTCTTACTGACCGGAAAATGAAATTCTCACACCCTGAAGTTTTCCTGCAGGTAGGCATATAAAGTATATAAAAGGATGTAAATGACAAATCTTGAGGTGCACACTACTGTATTAACAAACATCAGTCATTCAATATGCTTTTTAATGGACTTGCCTCATGTTGAAATCTCCCTGAGGTTTGGCCAGGCTTTTTTTCTGTATCCTTGTCCATCCATCCTTCTGTCACCCCAAGGGTAACCCCCAGCAGTAAGAGAATTGTGCAAAGTCTCTGTGATCTCATCAGTTCCACTCTGTTATAAACAAGATGACAACTGTCAGATAGGATCATCTCCAGCATACAGTTCAATGTATCAAACACATCCCGCTGGCAAAGAGATGTCTCGACACATCATGCGAACACTAAATAACTTGGACGTATAACACTTACACCATCGCTGCGGCTGCACTCAGGGAGTTAATTGCTGATATGACAGTCATCCAAACATATGCTTTGGTTTTCTGTTGCCATAATAAAGGTCACATTAAAATAGGGCTTCTTCAATAAAAAAAAAATAACCTTTTAAAGTCCTGTTCTTGGTTCCAACTTGATGAGGCATCACAAACAAAACACCTGAGACTAGAAATAACACGCTATTGCGAATGACATATTAGCACGTTAGCCCTAAAGCCATGATTAAATGTGAAATTATAACATGTATAAGTACATCTGTAGTCGTGTCATGAACATTGATTTGATTCTGGGACACGCTGCATGGCAGGGGGCTTGGACAGGGTAATGTGGTCCATATACCTGCAATTTAGCACACCTGCAGCCTATATATGCAACAAAAAACAACAGATAAGGGTATTTTGTGGAGATATTTTGAATAAATTCAACTGAAAAACACAACATTCACTTGAGGTTTTACTAGAAAGTAGACTAATTGCAAAAAAAAAATACATTTAGGCAAATTCTTTTACTTTACCAACTTTTAGTTCTCAGCCACTGAAAAATGGAAACTAAAAAACTTTTTTCTGTTGAATTTAAACTTCAGCCATGTTTCATAACATTTTCCCCTTCTTGGCTTAAAAAGGTCAAAAGATGAGTTGACCTATTGCATCTACGAGCCAGACTGGTGGATGCAAAAAAAAAAAAAAAAAAAAAAAAAAATATATATATATATATATATATATATATGGATCTGTGTATTAATAACAAGATTCTGTATGCAAGTAATATAATGTATCTACGACATTACAGGGATCAATTTAGAAGCAGCAAACTACTGACCATTTAGTTTACTAAATACTGTGAATTTTAAAGATTGCTGCAAATGCTGTTAACTTTAAATCCTGAAGTGATACCCATGAGGTTTTGTTTTAGCAGATCACTTCAAACACAATGTAACATTTGAAGAGAACAATTAAAACTGACATGAGAATGCTGCTGGAGTTGACTTGCCTGACCTTAAAATGACATTTGATGTCACAGCCCACATAATTTTATTGCAACAGCTAACCAAATACAAAGCAATTGTGCAAAGGCTGATTCCAGCTGTATTTATTACATCTGCAAAGATCAGTAGGGTAATCTGGGGTAAATATGAGGCAGGCAGATTCCAATGCAGAACGAATATATTTTTATAACCTTGGAAATTGACTACATGTGTATATGAAACACAAGGTTCTGTGTGTGTGTCTAGGTTTCCATATTATCACAACTTTAATAAAAGCTTCAGTGTTTGTTTTTGTGTTTGCTCCACTTAGTTATAACACTATGTGCTGTGAACAATCTGGGACCAGTCAATTCAAACAACTAGAGTTCAAACATAAATAGAGAGAAGTGATTTGTTTTAATTGCCAGTTAATCTGTCCTATTCCCAACTGATTAGTTACCAGTTCAAATTTAATGGATAGGAACTGTTGTCAGAATAATGTGATGTCCTGCAACATGCCTATTAAACTACAGCAATTAACTTGTAATAGTTAACTCATTTAATAGGGGTCTCTCTATTTAAAGGTGGCATCATGATGTAAGGTTCTGCACCTATAGGAAATTCAGATCATTTATCTGTACTTATGATATAACTTGAATTGATGTCATAAAGGTACCAGAATGGTGTACTAAAGAGAAAAATAACTTGTCAAATCAACATATGTCTGCAAATATGAAAGCTAAATATTGTCTTTACATACATGTTTAATATTTACTGTCTGGCGTATTTAGACAGCAAAGCAGTGTATTAAATAGACAATTTCTTTAAAGGGTAGACATTTGAAAAGGAAAACTCAAAGCTATTATCATTTTACTTGTATCATATTTTATTAAACACAATGTTACACAATAAAAAGGCTGTAAAGTAGGTCTCTGATGTAGAGAAATGAGGATCCTGTCTGTATTATTATTTCTTCTAAGCCCTTGTGTAAACTTAACTAGAGCATTATTACTGAAATGCATCCATCTGAAACTTTAAGATAAAGACTTCACAGTTCACTTTAGCTAGATGATGCAGCGCCTCCAACTGCTGCAGTTAAGGAAAATGCAATTCAGCAGCTCAGAATAAGGCTTCACTCAATTTCACATTGCAAAGTGAAAGCTAATAAAGCAGACATAATTTCCAAAGCCTGGTGATATTTATCATGACTCGCTTGTTTGCTATAAATGTGGTGCTGAGTGTACAAAGATGAAATCACGAATTCTGTTTAAACAGAAAAGTACGTCCAGACTGGTAATTT
The DNA here is from genome assembly GCF_017654505.1 of Polyodon spathula. Classification (NCBI taxonomy): domain Eukaryota; kingdom Metazoa; phylum Chordata; class Actinopteri; order Acipenseriformes; family Polyodontidae; genus Polyodon; species Polyodon spathula. The sequence continues at coordinate 34,217,444 of NC_054545.1, read as the reverse complement.
GACCCTATATCACGACAGTGTGTGGGGAAATACTATTTTTGATGATATTTTTTTTTTTTTTTTGACATTGGCGGTTCAAGACTTTGACTAGTGGCTCCTTGTCACGTCTTAAGTGTTTTAATTTATTTCAGGATGTGCACTAAAATTCACCTTATAATACCCCCCCCCCCCCCCCCCCCCACACACACACACACAAATTAAGTCTAGTAAGCAATTATACAGTGCAGCAATCTATTATTATTTAAACCAAAAAGGAAACAAGTTTAAGATATCTTATCTTTACAGTCGATGTAGCTAATCTCGTTGAAGATTACTGTTAGCTCTGTAGCTAGAGTAGCTCTTGTTATTTTATCAGTATTGATTTCTCACGGGTTCTATGGTTGAGCATGGATAAAGAAATACACCGACTACCAAAAAACCTTAAACAGGTATATTTTCAACAGACCTAAACAATGGGATATACAATATATCCTTGTCAATAATATCATGTACACTCCTAAGGTTCTTGGATGGCTAGTTCTCCAGAAGAAAAGCCATACTACTGTAATTATTTCAGAACCCAGATAGTGGACAGCTCCTTAAGGAGCTGGTGCTGATGACAACACAACACGTAAAGTAGCCCTGGATAATGGTAATTATCATAAAACCGAACATGCCGCTTACAATATTGCAATCATTTAAAAATAAATAAATGTCACATTTTCCAAAAAGGTTTGACTTTACAGTATGACAAGAATTTATTTTAAATAAATTATCTGTTTTTTGCAGTTGTCATACATATTGCAAGTATTGTGTGTATGTATTATGAGTTCAGTATAGCACTGCTGTATATTAAAAGAAGAATGAAAAGGGAGAAAGTCTGTAAAGCCTGTGAAGGGTGTATTGCTGTTGTATCACTCAATACCTCTGCTCACAAGCTTTTATTTATATATTGCAAACTCCCAGGGACACATTTTTTGGTAGCCAGGGAATATCGCGATTAATTTGACATGAAGGAAGCCTTGAATGGTGTTTATTTGCATTAAGTGTGCCGTCTGTTTCAAGACTGTCCCCCGTGCCCTGTCAAAAAGTCAAACTACTAAATCGGGGATTCCATCGGAGAATGTGGCAATATGAGCCGCTCAGTGATCTGATTCCATTCTCCTGTTAAACAAACCCAGCGCACTTAAAAATGTTCAAGTGCATTCAAAACAACATACCAATATAACAACTGTGGTATACTATCTGTATCCACTAAAGCGACATCATGGATTTATTCTCCCCGGCATATACAGCTATGGCCAAAAGTGCTGCATCCCTTAGAAATGAACCGAATTTAGATAATTAACATGATGCAATTAAAAGAGACTACAACATGATATTGCAGGAGTCTACCAGAAGCCATAATAGTATTACAGTATGTCATGTTAGATTTGGAAATGCGGTCAGTAAATTCAACCTGTTAACGTAATATTACTCAGCAGGTTTCATTCGACTTTATGTTAATTGCCAATTCTATATAGCGATGCAAAACTTTTGGCCACAGCTGTACATGTTTGCTCTCAGATTCACACAGCAATACTTAAGTACGTGATTGGATCAAGATCCATTTATCAAAAAACAAATAAGCACCCGCTTTGGGACTATGAATAAAAACGTGTTTGCACAGCTCGGGATGCACATAACGGAGAGGTTTAATTCTGCTGTCAGCATTGATAACACGCCGTTCAATAAGTGTACTGCATTTGCAATAACATAATGTTTTGTATAGTAAACTAACGCCGTCCTAGCAAAATTGTCAAGGATCGCTCAATCTTTAGACTACTTTCTAGTGATTAATACAGACCTAAATTTAGAAGAAAACATAACACATAACACAGTGCCTCATGCATATATGTTTATTATTACTACTGGTATTATTAGTAGTAGTAGTAGTTGTAGTAGTATTTTATATTGTTTTCATACACGAAATAATAAACAATCCTCGTGGATTTATTTTCTGGTTAGCTTCGCATGCTTCATTCTTAAAAAAAAAAAAAACAAGGTTTCCCTACCTGTAGTATTCCACTGGTGTTGAAAAAGAATTACAACTAATTAGCCACAGTGCTCAAATCAAGATGCCAAAACACCCTCTTAGTTCCACCGGCACCCAGTATGCAGATAATTATAATGTACGACAACCAGTTAATTAGGCTTGGGCAATGTGGTAGAAATCTTGTTAACACTCCAAACTGCAGCTCAGCTCACCACAGCGAAGAATGCTGCTTCCTTCTGCCGTTTGTCCTATTTCAGCAGCTCGAGACCAGACTCGTTTCGACGTCACGCATTGCATATTGATTAGCTGCTTGTTCCGCCCAGTAATTGGCATCTGTGTGCGCATTTTGCAGACCACCGGCTTTGCATTAAGGAGTGATTGTTCTGCTATAGCGAGTCATAGTTTTACAACATAATAACAGTAGAAATTACTGAAAGTGTTTTTTTTTTTTTTTTTTTACATTTTTGTTGTTACCAAGCTATGTGTTTGCACATTTTTTTGTTTCACAGTAAGACTTGGTGTGGTGAGATGTAGAAGGAAATTAGAGTGAGCCTTCTGCATTTCCTCACTGTCATTTTTGGGAAGTCTGTTCAGAAACAATTTTGGCTGGAATATAAACTATACATTAATATAAACTATGCATGGCAAAACAGTGACCTAAAAAACACTAGAGAACAGCACAACGTGCATATTAGGATATTAAACAGAAAATAAATGAAACGTTGGAAAAAGAAACAGAGTGACCTTGACTTTAACCGAGACCTGCCATGGAGTTCTTATTCTGTTAACAACATTAATCAACATGTGTGTTTTAAGTCTAATCTGTACCACCACACTGAGGTATGTGCTTCCTTATTGGAGCTCTGGGGGTCTAATATTAAGGGTGTGTTTATAAACAGCCTGTCACACTGACATCAAGGGTAATACCTGAAAGGTTCAGAACAGACAACGCAAACATAATCAGGTCATTCAGGTTGCAATAGTTCCTTCAGTAGGCTGCTGCTGTAGTGTATGCGTCACAGACCTCTTTCAACTGTAAAGAATTAAATCATTAAAACATGATACAAACCTGATGAAAAAATGCAATTCAGGTTCACGTGAATCACAATTTAATTGGTTCATTTCCAGAATTACTGATGTTCAGTGTATCAGAATTTTTCTTTTCTGCTTATTAGGAAATATACATATTTCCCTTCATCTTATTTGCATTGACTAACAAATGTCTGATCTAGAAAACGAATACGTATTTTTTTCATGATTTGAAATCCTAAAAACACAAGATAAGCATTGAAGATAACAAAGACGAGGTCTGTGTACTGAGAGGAGGCATCTGTATAAAACATTTGGGGTCTACTTTCAATCCAACCACCCACTACTCGACTCCATTCGCTTCATAACGCTTTGAAATCTGTAAGCAAAGTGCAAGTCGTGCTTTTATTCCTCTAGGACACACTGTTGGGATAAACCAGTGTTTTGATTCATTTCACAGCAGCATTCTCCCCCACGATGTGTTAGTAATTATCTTTTGCTTTTGCCCATGCCTCCAATTTGATGGTTCCTGGGCCAAAGATGACAATGAGACAGGGATAACAAATGATGAGTTCAGCACACCGAACACAGTAATACTCCCCCTGCATGCACCTACAGGTAATGTGTTACTTTCACAAGGAAACTCTCCTCTACCAGGCCACAAGTGGGATTTGAAAATGCCCAAGAACTCCAAAATATATTTGCTGTAGTGTCAGTGGGAAAGCCATTATAGTACTAAATGTAGATTTAATAGCCTCCTTTACTCTGATTGCCACTGATGTGGCGCTGTTGTTACTTACAGAAGCTATTGAAAGTACTGGTAAGAGAAACACTTCAACTGCTCTCCAATGCCCACAGCGTGATGAAAGGAAATTAACTATTACCATTACTGCCTGTTTAAGTGCTGAGTGATTAAGAGTAAAAACAAGAACCAAAGTGCTATCCCCATTGGCATCAGTCATTAAGACTTGTGTTTAAGGCCACGAGTCGCTAGCAATTGGCTTTGAGCTGCTGATCTTAGTGTTTGAAAGGTTCATGGGTTCTTAGTGGTGTTGAATTGCAATCAAGGATTCCGGCCATTACCAAAGAGAAAAAAAAGCTCTCTGATTAGCTAGCTTTTGGCAAACGTACACTTGATTGAGCAAATACATTTGAGCAAGGTGTGATCTTGAGAAATGCATTCAATAAAAGGCAATTGATTCTTAAAGCATTTGCACGCTTTCTGTCACAAAATCCAGACATTGGCATCATAGGGGGTGTATTTGTATTGGATGTGAGTAACATACTGGTGTTTTTTTTCTAATTTAAAAAAATAAAAAATAAAAGCAGCTGTTATGGTATACCTAAAGGGGAACAATACAATAGACTGTAGAGTTTCTTACAGATTAGCAGGACAGAGATCAATGGGCTACTTCAGCTCCTGCTCTAGCCAATTGAATTATTTAAACTGACCAGCAAGGGTCGCTGAAGCTCAATGAGGCAAATCCTCAGCTTGTATTCCATCCCAACCTTGTGGGAACACAGAGGTCAGAGTCCACAATTAAGATGGTCAGAAAGGCACAAGTAGGATTCAAACTCACACTGAACGCTAAGTGTCAGTGTTTTTACTGAGTCACCGGGAACTCCCCAGCTACTGTGTCATATATTGGTATTATAGAAACCGGTGCTGGTGTTGTATATCATGGTTCTGGGGTTTCTGTTGCTGTACTTTGTTTCCTATTATTTATGGAATGTATTAATTGTATGATAAGATACTTTGGTCAGTGTTTAAAAGGGGAAAACTATTTAATTTTTAAATAAATTGAGATCATTTATAACCTTGAAGTTTAAAGTTTAGGAAGAAATTAATTGTAAGAAAATAAAGTTTTACTGTACATGTTAACAAGCATAGGTTATACAACAGATGAAGACATTCTGAAATGAAAAAAAGGACGTGGAAAATGTATATATTTCCTTTTAGGGTTCTATATATTCAAGGCTAAATAGACATTAACTCACAAGTGTCCGTTTAGCTATACACAAGAAAGGGTCACATGCAATATACTAGTGTCTGCTAAAGACCTGAGCAACAAAAGTGCACAATAGAATAGCTAGTATATATCTAGTAGCCCCTAGGCCTTGACCTGTGTCACCAGTACACAGTCCCAACACAGAGGATTTTATTGCTTCATAATAGATGGAATTGTTTCAAGTTTGCTTACTAATAGTATTTAAACAGATGTTTATCTATGGACTGTACAAATCAATATTCAAGTAATCAATGAATGGCTACAGATAAACATGTGTTTAACATGTGTTCATATAATTGAACATAGCTTGAAGTGCAGTGTTAGCATGTATTGTTAGGAGATGAAATGGACTTTGACAGTAAAAAAATAAATAAATAAATAAATAGTCCACCATAGTTTCATCATATCAGATTTATTGTATTCATATAAAAAAATTATACCATCCATATCTCCCAAATACCTAATATATAATGCAGTCTGTGATAGCACTAGTCTGCGATGCTTGAAAGCTTAGATTACACACAATACAGTCACATAGTACCAGCAGTGCACTTGCATTTGCTTTCAAGCAATATTGTGCATTGCAAATTGTTGCGGAAGCTGAAGAGGAGAAAAAAACATTGCATTTGTAATGGAACAGTATGCATTTCAAACGTGAACTTTAGCTGTATATTCATACTTGTCACTTCTAGGACCGCTCATCTCATTGTTACGGGGGAAATTAAGCTCACAAGTGGCAAAGCTGTCATCAACATCTGTGCATGCAGAATAGTGCATGTTCGAGGATAACTTGCTTTAGCAGCCCACAAATTTGGTAAACCATGGTTCTATTTTTGACTATGATTGTTTCAAGTTCACTTATTGTGTAAGAGGACTAACTGTGATGTACCACTCTGTTCTGAAACTCCATAGTCTTTCAAAGAAAAGTTGAATGTAGTTTGATTGTGGAGTCATATTCTGTACTGTGTTAATTAATGTGTTAACCACAAAAAAACTAATCTAAAAAAAAAAATGTGTAAATGACAATAAGAATAAAAGGCTTTATTGAGTTTTGTCAAAAGCTTTAAAAAATGACAGTAATGGTGATAAATATTTAGTAATGTTTGTGGTTAAAGCATCCACACAATTGTGGTATAGTTGGTAAAAAAAAAAAAATGTACTACCCTCTTAAAACTGCCCAGTAAAATCAAGGATTGATATGCCATTTAATCTAGAACATGCCTCATTGGGCGGCACTTAATAAAAGCAAGGCAATGATTGCAAGTATGCTATTAATATGGTAGAAAACTATTTAAACACGAACACATTGGAAAGCTGCTGGGCATTTCCATAAATATTTCCATCATTGATTTTTAAGGTATTGTATATAAATGAAGATTAAGCTAACTGCCTATTTTAACACATTCCTAGACTACCTTTCACAATAAACTGTATAACATGGAATTGAAGCATGTGATAGGGCACAGGGTTAGCATGAACCAACATCCATGGACTCCACAAGCAACCATTTCACAAAACAGCTAACAGTCATTTGCACAAGCTTTTTATCTCATGTTACTAGCAGAGGTCAAAATCCCAAAGACCAACCTTCTCTTCTTCCCTCTTCTCTTCTCAATCTTGATGAACAGCTGCAGCCAGTCTATGAGAATCCAAATCACTTTCTCCATGCACTGAACATCTTTAATCTCTTGGGTGCAGGCTTGTTGCACAAGCTGTTATAGAGCTTTCAACCTCATCTCACCCACATGCTTCCGTAAACGGCAATTCATCACATGGCTGTGTCCACGTACAAATGCATAAGACATCATGTACCACCTACAAAACCTGAAAACTGACATTCCCCATTATTTTCTGACAACATGCAGATGGTTGCGTAGAATGTTCAAGGGTTTATTTTTTGTTGTTGTTGAGATGGTAACCCTATTTAAGATCTCTACTGAACTCAATTCCCTTCACCATCTGCTCCCTTTACCATCACTTTAGTGGTGGTCTTTGCTACAGTACATCCTCTCAGGCTACATATGGATGATGGCATTCTAATTACAGGAACTTATTCATGCTTGAGCCGGAGTGTGGGAGGAGGTTGTTAGCTAGGTTAAAAGCTTAGACCAGTGTAATTTAGGTAAGTCGTTTACAGCACTGTGACTTAAATAACTAGTTCTGGACTGTGTTTCTCAAATTTGGCAACCAGGTTAATTTTGTGCAGCCCGAGTAGACACCCCCCCCCCCCCCCCCCCACACACACACACACACACACACAGCAGCCCCTCTCTTAATCAACCTTATAACAGTGTTCATAATTTTAACTGCTACTTCTGTTGCATTATATTGCAGGTCTTGGTTTTAAAAGGCAGTACACTGTACTGTGTACAATTTTTGAAGATGTTTATGTATGAATTGGCAGTTACTACTACTGCCTGCATGAACAAGGTCAGGCCAGGTTTAGGGTCTGAGATCAAGATCAGAATCCAAGGGGGCAGGGTTCAGCATCAGCAGTACTGAATGGAACAAGCTAGTCGACATCATTGATTCATTGGGATCAGTGCAACCTTCAAAGACCAGCCGTATGGAAATTACAAATGAGCATCTTTCAACCGAACTGTGCATGGGCATATATTTCTACAGAATTTATTGGTTTATGAGGCAATCGGAAAGATTGTATATATTATTTTATTAAATACTAAACTATAGATTATGGGTAACATACTGTACTATCAATTTATATTGTTTTATCTAACATGATATTACATGTTTGTACTAGTCTTCTTTTTTGTAATGCTGTTAATTTATTATTTTTCATGGTACATATGTTACTTTTTTGTGGAACTCCAGGCCTATAGTATAAAGGTCAAGCAAGAACAATAATTCTATGGCTCCCTAGTATATACAGCAGGTCCATTCTCTCAGATAGGTTCTTTATAATACTAAAGTGCCATGACGCAGGTACTTAGCAGTACCAGACAAAGTAAAATACTGGAAAAAAATAGAAAAAAGTATGGCACGCAACCACACTATTGTATAGCTGCTACAAAATACCTTTACAGAATAATTACATATAGATAAAGACATTTCTACTGACGCAAGCTGCTAACTGCATGGTATTGGTAACATATTGCTTGAATGTTGTTAAACTAATGACAGAGCATGGGTTTTAATATATGCATTTAATGTGTGTTTTTCTAACCAAGCGTACAACACATCAGATCTTCTTTTCTAGTAAACCTTTTAGTTCTTGCTTAATTGAAGTTAAAGTGTAAAATAATATTGTTTATGAATTGAACTTGAGGCACACAGTAGCTTGTCTTAGAAAATGACTGATCATTGTTTAGCATCATCAGTTCTGTAGAGCTAATCACCATATTGTTAATGTGGTAATGATCACCCACCATGTACCTGAAACAGGAGCATTTAGATATTGTAATAACAGCAATTCGTTATCATACTTTGATAAGTAATCTTTTGAAGCGCCACTGGAAGGAACGATGACTGTCCAGCACTCCAGGTCCATATGAAAAAGCATTGTCACTGCTATGATATGATAGTCCCTTATATCATATTGCACTCACAATATAGGATAGCACGATATGATATAATTAATATAGTACTCTTGTAATCAGAGCTATTAGAGTAGGTGTTTGAAGTACTGTCCTGTAGAACTTTGCACCTCTGAACATTCCTTTTCAGTATTTTTCTTGGGGTGTGTTCAGGAGCAGCCTTTCATTCACACTTATGATGAAATATTGCCAATACAGAAGATGTTTCTACATGTCAATGACACCCTGAACACACACTGGAGAAGTACATCATTTTAAACATATTCTTCCTGGGGATCTCTTTTGTGATTTCATTGTATTAATGGTACTTAAATGGTTTTATGAATAATGCTAACATGATGAGATCAAATGAATAGTAAAACATGTCAAACCGGTGTGCGTGAATTGCTGCATCAGGGTAATAAACAGCTGAACAACATTTAGAATCAACATGCAAAAATAAATGATTACCTTTTGTGTTTTACCATTCAATTATTCTAGAAAACATTCAATTGCACCTCTTAAAATTGATTCCATTACTGATTTATGGAGACTGCAGTGGTGTCTCTTTAAAATGTATGAGCTTTATACATGGCATAAAATGTACTGCATTTCAGTAGGCTTGTGTTCCATGCAGAAAGTCCTTTTTTGTGCCACATGTTAGGGAATTTGTGCCAGACCACACACTTATGAAAGATATAACGAACCCGAGGAAAATGCATTGACATTACAGGGATCATTAACCCAAAACATAAAGCAGGAGCACTTCCTCAGTTAATGATGCTTTGATAAGCTCCTTTCTTGAAATAAACATAACTGGTTAACTTTTCATATGGTGAGCTTGCAGTGGAATGCAAGGGGGGAAAGAGTGAAAACCCTTCTAATAGTAGCTTCTGTGGTCTGTTTCATTCCGGCACAGAGCGTGTCAAATTGTATATTATATAGCCATTAGTATTGCAAGGTAATCTGCATCACCTTGCATAAATAACTTGCAGTCCTTTTGCAAAATCTATTTCCACTCCTGTAAATGCTTTTCAATGGAAAGTGTTTACCTGTTTAATTGGCGCCTGAACATCTGAAGATGAGTGAAGATGCGAATGCTAGCAGCTCGTCAAAAGGTCACTATTAAAATTCAATTCAGAAGCAAAATAACTCTGTGAAGATTGAAAAATAATGATGGTGTTGCCTGTGAATTAAACACAGGCCACAGTTTGTTTGTTGTTGTTGTTTTTTTCATTTGAAAAATTAAAAAAAAGAAGTGTCTAAAAGCAGCAATATATGCGTGGTATAATGTTTACTAAGCTGGTATATTTTTTATTTTTTTATTATTTTGGTTTATCACTGTTATTTCTGTTCAGAATTCTTATCACGTCTCTAGGCTAATAGTTAACACAGTATTTATGTCCAGTAGTATTGGGGGTAGGTAATGATCAACCAATCTGCTTGTTATCAATCTTCTGAATGGGACATCATTAACAAACATCATTGGGTTTGCATATTCCAGTAGGGACCTCCTACATGCAAGAATGTGCAAGTAGTTTTTTTTTAATCAACAATAATGATCAATACTTTAGGCAAGTCAATGTCCTGTAACTCACCTCCCTCATACCTCCCAGTTTTTTTTTTTTTTACTTTATAATTCTCAACTCAGAGCAGAGCTTATTGGTTGAAAGATGCTCATTTGTAATTTCCATACGGCTGGTCTTTGAAGGTTGCACTGATCCCAATGAATCAATGATGTCGACTAGCTTGTTCCATTCAGTACTGTTGATGCTGAACCCTGCCCCCTTGGATTCTGATCTTGATCTCAGACCCTAAACCTGGCCTGACCTTGTTAGTGCTCAGATGACAGACCTTAGGAAGAATCCCAGGTGCTGCAGGAAGTGGTGTTGGTGGATCCATGTCGGTGGTAGAAAGATGATGTCTGGGCCAAGTTTTGGCATAGCTGATTAGTCGAGGTGCCGTTGCAGTCGTCTTTGTCAGCATTTTTAACTTTCTTAAGAAAGTGGTTTGCAATAGAAGTTCCTAATGCTCTTTTCATTGCATAAAGAGGACTACTGATAGTTGGGCGGGAGATGTGGGTCATGTGACTTAGCTTGCCTATTATGTGAGTCCTGGTGAATAACGTACATGCACCACTGCCTTTAGAAAATAGTACTGGAATGACATTCTGACTCTACTACACCCCTGCTCCTCCCCCCGCTGGGGAGAACTCAAGCTCTTTCCAAAACCCATGTGTCCCATCTACTGTATGAGAACAGGGCTGCCAGCTGTTTAGACAGTTATCCTGTCAAATTCCACTACATGGAACAGGTTTAAAACCTGGTTAAAGTCTTAATTTCCTTTTGCTTTGCAAATGGGAACAACACATTCGTGAAAATGAGATCTCAGGGAGTTTCGGATGAATAAATATCTTCTTCAGACAGTTGGGTACACATCCAGAATTTTCCACACTCTGCAAAGTGCAACTTGATTTACTTTGATTCTTACATTTAAACATCTTTTATAATCTTTCTAGGCCACCAACAGTACAAAACAATGCAGTACAATTCAGACCACATATCAACATGTTACTGTTTTATGCTCTTTTTGAATTTCTAAACGTCACTAAAGCCTACAGAATTACACATACATATTAATTTTCTCCAGAGGGATATAAAAGTGCTGTGTGGTGTAGTTATTTTTTTTTTTTTATATATATATATTTCTCTCTAAAATGTAAAAATCCTGCATTCCACTAAACTAATTAAACATAAGTTACTGTACTGTGCCTTTCTTCTTTAAATGCTTCTTATTTAGGTTGCATCCAAAGTGAAATCATAATAGATGCAGGACATAAAACATTACGGCTGCAGCTTTGGGACAATCTGTTTTAAAAAGATGACAACTGTTTACCTTTGTAAAAAAATCTCATATTCTACCTGGAGCATAAAAAAAACAGTGTCCATGAATACTGCATCTCCTTACATTCCTTGTAATACTTTATATATTAGTGCGTGAACAAACTGTTACCATCTTTACTACTTAAAAGGGTTGTGCTGTTGACAAGGGGCTAGATTCTCAAAGACACTTACTTCAAATCGTCATTAGTACTTCAGAAAAAAAACAGACCCGCAAACAGAAAAAGAAAAAAAAACAAAAAAAAACAGTGCAAGCACATACAGCGGGTCCTCATCATTTCATAATAAGTGCACAGTGTGAACAATTAGAGTCAAATGCAACGGGAAACTAGTGGGCTAGGAGTGTACAATAAAATGTTTTTTGCAGCTTGAATGCAAAATCATGTAGAGTGTGACATGCAGACATGTAGTCAATTAAATAGCTGAAATATATAATTTAAATCTGAGTAATACTTAACAAGTCATACCATGCTGTCGCTTTCTAGATCACTGTCTGCATAATGCTTTAAATGTAAATGCATTCTATTCATGGACATGGACTGCATGGGAATCTTAATTTAAAATAAGTAGAGAAACAAGAGCCAGCTGAAAATGTTACCTGATAGTCAAAATAAATGCATTGTCACTGGACAGACCAATATTTAGTAGTTAACATGCACCATATGGTAACCCTTCCTTGACTGTAACCATCTGCTCATTGCAGGATTTCAGTAGCCGTTGTCACTGACTGAAACCTAGTGAAATAGAGACTCTAGCTTCTCCTTTACACATTTCGTTATGTGTCATTTATTCAATTTTCCAAAGGCAGGTTTTTTGTGGGTCCATCTGAAGTATCCAGGAAGCTCTGAGAGATTATGCAGATGATGATATATATATATATATATATATATATATATATATATATATATATATATATATATATATATATATATTTTGTACATGTGATACTGCTTTGGAGACAATAGAGTAATGTTAACTACTACCTCCCCATCATCTGTATTTCTTTAATTTCTTCATGAAGTAGAAAGGTTACAGAGGATTTAATAGTTAGTTACTATTAGCATAAGTGCAACTGAGCAGCAGCCCAGCTTGTCAATAGGATATGCTTTACAGGCACTAATGACCCAATAGCCCAAATAGCTTCACCCAAAAGGCTTAATTTCATGACAAATGGAGAGGGGTAATGAGCATGGCAGATCCATGTACTTCAGTTCATTGTATGCCACAGTAAATGTGATTAAAGGGACCCTTGTAGAAGAGGTCTGCTGACTCTGCTGACATTGAAGGGTTAATGACAGAACTTTCCTTATTTACTGCACATCTGAATAAAGTGCAATGCTGTTGGCTCGCCAAAAGATCTACTGCTGCTAATAGTTTACAGCATTTTAAAAGCCCCTCATTTGCTATTGGCTTTACAATATAGCCTTATTGATTGTAAAGCGCTGTCAGTCTTTGTTTTTAGTTGGTTTGAAATAGTATACTGCTTTGTCGTAAATCACAACTAGGAATAACAGTATAGTTTATTGTAAGGGTTTTTTGTTTTGTTTTTTTTATGTAATTTAGTTCAGCCAAGTATAAAACAGTGGAGCCATTTGTTTTGAGTCAAACTGCTGTTCAGAAAGAGTAACAATGATTTAAAGAAAAGTTCACCATTGAAATAATGGGTTCAGGAGAGCTGTATCTGAGCTCGGTCTCACCTCCTGCAGGAGAGCTGTATCTGAGCTCGGTCTCACCTCCTGCAGGAGAGCTGTATCTGAGCTCGGTCTCACCTCCTGCAGGAGAGCTGTATCTGAGCTCGGTCTCACCTCCTGCAGGAGAGCTGTATCTGGAGCTCGGTCTCACCTCCTGCAGGAGAGCTGTACCTGAGCTCGGTCTCACCTCCTGCAGGAGAGCTGTACCTGAGCTCGGTCTCACCTCCTGCAGGAGAGCTGCACCTGAGCTCGGCCTCACCTCCTGCAGGAGAGCTGTATCTGAGCTCGGTCTCACCTCCTGCAGGAGAGCTGTATCTGAGCTCGGCCTCACCTCCTGCAGGAGAGCTGTACCTGAGCTCGGCCTCACCTCCTGCAGGAGAGCTGTACCTGAGCTCGGTCTCACCTCCTGCAGGAGAGCTGTACCTGAGCTCGGTCTCACCTCCTGCAGGAGAGCTGTATCTGAGCTCGGTCTCACCTCCTGCAGGAGAGCTGTATCTGAGCTCGGTCTCACCTCCTGCAGGAGAGCTGTATCTGAGCTCGGTCTCACCTCCTGCAGGAGAGCTGTATCTGAGCTCGGTCTCACCTCCTGCAGGAGAGCTGAATCCAGTTGGAATCTTAAAGAGATCTGCCACTTAGTGACTTCACCCCGGGGGAGAGAGCCTGTAGACGAGGAGGAGGGGAAATGCTTGAACGAAAGGACACATGGAAGCTGTGCATTGGATAGTTTGTGAGGTTGAACCTGGCTGTTTCAAATTCTCGGGCTGGCTAAAAACACCATACAAATTCTTATTCATACTTGTTTTTCTTTTCATTTGCAGGAGAATTCTTTTTTTATTTTTATTTGTTTACAATGTGTTGTATTTATGAAGCACAGATGCTAGTGATGACACAAATAAACAAGTGCATTTCTCTTGTTCCCTTTTCCATCATCTTCTTGTTGTGTTTCTGGCTCTGTTAATTTTGCTGAACATTTCCAGGTGCTGCTTCTTGTATAGTCAATGCTAACACCTAACCTTATCAAAGTCAAAATGCAAACTACTGATCCCTTGGTGTGTATGGCTTGTTGTAGCACTACACCTGAATCAAATTTCAAACTTCAGTGTCATTGATAATCAGTGTAACCTTTAAAAGCCTTTGAAATCCGGACCTAAATAACTTCCTATCACTGACCTTTCTTTGGCTGCTGCACGGTGTCTTTTCTCGTTATGTTAAGGAATTTTGGGGTTGGGGGATTCAGACGAGGTGATCAATAAAACTGAGGTGGTCGAGTGAAAAAAGAAACCTCTGCAATAATACAGAATGTTTTCTCCTCAGAGTGGTGTCAAGGTTGTTGCACCTTTCATTGATTCTCATCCCATGTTTGTACTGTACTGTATTGCCCACAGTCACACGTTGAGATGGAGGGCACTGGCTGTACTCCTGCAATGATCTTAGAATGGTTAGTTTCAACTCTCTCTCTCTCTCTCTCTCTCTCTCTCTCTCTCTCTCTCTCTCTCTCTCTCTCTCTCTCTCTCTCTCTCTTATATATATATATATATATATATATATATATATATATATATATATATATATATATATATATATGTGTACACACACACACACACACACAACCATCTTTGGAATTATAATACACTGTCAATTGTATATGTCAAATTTATTAACCAGGGTTTGTGAATAAAAATATCAGAACAATCATAAATAAATCAATTATATTAAATGCAGCAGCACGCTGTTTGGTAAATAACTCCTGTCTGCCATTTTGAAACCACTAACATGTAACATTCTTTTAAACTGACATATGAACTGGGCTTAACATTTAAGCAAAAACACATTTTATCTCTTACTTCATAGCATTGTCAAATCCAATCAACTGATAAATATGACAAAAAATAAATAAATTGTCATACCTAGATAAATGCAACAGCACACCCTGATAGTCAAACATTTCACATCATTTATTTTTCAAAGCCACAAAATGAAAAGTTGTTGAAAAATGTTGTTCTGTGAATTCCACTAGTTTATAATTTCCCCAAATGATGGCCCTCAGTTAAAAAACTACTGTAATTGGACCCCTTGTCCTATTTGCCTTTTTATTTTCTTACTTCAGTATATCCTGTACTTCCCAGAGGCGAGTGGGTAACTATATGGGAGAACAGTGGAAATCCTCTCATTTTAGTGATCAAACCATCTGACACTCTATGCATTCCGCTGGAGCTTTTAGCCAGAACCCCAAGAAATGTGAAGACTCTCATGTGGAGGAAATGAAAATGAATAGTCACTTAAACACATCAGAAGTTCAGAGCAGAGAAATAAACAAAGCAAATGATTTATGAATAGATGTTTAACAGTGCATTCATTGGTGAAAGATTCTAGATTGAGATAGGAGAATACCTTGAGTATCAGAGTCTCGTGCATATTTAAAAGAATGTTTAATGTGCAGTGCAACTTGAAATGAGTTAGTATATATGCAATTTCAAAATGAATAACCGTCACTGTGTATCTAGTGTACATAAACAGCATTAATCTCAACTATCAAATGTTACCTTGGGTAAGAAAGTGCAAGGCTAGTGATAATCAAGGTCTGATACAGACACCTGGTAATTGTATAATATGAGCAATGGTCTCTAACCTATAACACTTACAACTTGTTTCACAGATCTTGATTAGCAGTAGTCCAGGATGAGAGCTAATCAGAGGCCAGGGAGGAATTATTATAATCTGTCAATAAAAGAGCTTTGTTTGTTGAACATAATTTTGCTATTTTTACTCTTCTGCCAAGGGGTATGTACTTATTTAAGACTACTGACTTTGCACAAGGGTATGTGCTTATTTAATTCTTTAGTGTGCCCAATTATTTTACCGCTGATTTTTGGCCCAATTTGGAATGTCCATTCATGTTTTCCCCTCACCGTAGTAATTCCCCTCACAGCTCAGGAGACCTGCAGTTTCAGTGAGCGTCCTCCGATCCAAGACCTAGTCAGCTTCCTCTTTTACAGTCAGGAACTCAAGAGCAGATGTCAGCAAGCTACCAACCTCTGGAGAACAAAAGCCAGCCCCGCAGGTGTCTGCTTTTGAGTTCACTGGGCACCTGGCCAGAAGGGTTCGCTGTAGCAATGAGGAGAAACAGTCCCTGATGGCTTTGCCTCCCTAACCCACGGAAGCTCCAGAGCCAAATCCCCTGTGAAGACTATCGACTACACACAAGGGTATGTACTTTCATTGTGTTAGTGAGACAATGAGTTCAGGTCACATGTGGGCTGTGTATCCCCGAGTTTAATATTAATAAGTACTCTATAATGGTTTATCTGGCTGAGATTTATGAATTCACTCGACTATAAGACAGGAAATAAGAAATGATTGGCCAGGTTGTTTTTGATAATCATTATTTTATTTCATTGCTACAAACGACCTTCACAATACTTTGTAAAAAGCCAAGTAATTTGCTTCAGGGCTTAGGGAACTATGAGATCATTCACAATACCAAATAAGCACTTTCAAGGCACAGTAATATATTGTTTTGTTTTGTGAAGCCATTCCATTTTTCAAACAAATTACAATGTATAAAAGCTTTGTCGTTATAAAGCCTCATAAAGCACATTTTGACAAAACTGTTGAATAGTAAGTTGTCTGTCTTCTAGACTTGAAATTAGAGGCACAATGCACAACAGCAACAACAGCTCCCATTTACACGTCCCATTTACAAGAACCAATATACTGAACATGATGGTAATTGTAAGTGTATTAACATGCACATTATGGTAATTAGCAGCACCGAGCTATGGATATTATAGTCTGTAAATTTTAGAAGCCTGGCTGAGGGTTTACCATTTGCATTTTCTCATTTGAAAGAACAATGGCTGCAAATGAGATGAGTATGTAAAAATGACAGATCAGAAGGCTGCTGCTATACTTTCACATGTAAATGAACTGATGTCTTGATAGTCCAGTGATTAATACATTTGTTCTTTAATCTACCCAGTTAAACACACTAATCCATGTCAATCAACCTGCCATGCAAAACATCAGCCCCCAGGGTAATACAAAGCAACCGTCTTCCAATTAGAATCTCCATGATCTGGGTCGGTGTACTATTATAAAGAACATTGCTCACATGTACAGTATATGTGTGTGTGTGTGTGTGTGTGTGTGTGTGTGTGTGTGTGTGTGTGTGTGTGTGTGTGTGTGTGTGTGTGTGTGTGTATATATATATATATATATATATATATATATATATATATATATATACTCATGCCAAAAGCTCTCGTTTCGCAGCCCTTACAATTACAGGAGACAGCTTGATGGTAATGAGGTTAAACCCTCCATAATCTTGGCTAGGGTCTGTTAAGATATTTATTGCATGTTTTGAATCGAAATGTGAATTTTAGTCTACACCAAGTTCTGTCTTCACTGCATTTCAGCTTAATAGCCCAGTTAACTATTAGTCTGTATATGTATATTTATATTTACACATTTATATATTTTTGAGTAGGCACCCCAACCCCTCAATAGTGTTTCCATGGAAACAAACCATGGGTTGCTTCACTTAATGTTCACAAATGTCTGTGCAGATAGTGACACAGGATTCACAGTTTCATTGTTTATGAACTGAAATTGAGCAGAACACTTTATCTCTGCTGTTTCACATGCGCAGATGTGCCTTCCTTGTACAGGAGCTTTGTTATTGCTGATTTGACTATTTCAGCCGCTTCAGTTGTTTTGTATTGCTATGTATGTACAGGTGTGTAAAGTATGGTAAAAGCATGCATTGTGTTGAATGCTGAATGAAAGGTCCAGGAACATAGTTACTCTCTTTATATGCCACTTACAGTACATGTAAGAGCAATGTCAAAATTTCTGAGAAAAAAAAACAACTTAAAATAGAGTAATTAATTATAATGTAAATACTGTATCCGAGTGACAATTCTGTCCATTAATGTCCATGGGTATTCCTGGCTTTGTTCCTCCTATAATCTTACCTCTGTGAATCGACTAAGCTTCCTTGCAGGTCTTGATCAGTTAATCATTTAACGATATCTATAAAGACTGGATGACTCTAAACTGGAGCTGTGCATTGTAGTGTAGTGATACAAAGTCAATAATGGGCTGGGTTGTGGTCAGCCCTAAGCGTCAGGGGAAGTGATGTAAACACCAGTAATAATAACCCATCCAAACTGCATAATCAGCAGGAGATGTTCTTTGATCACTACAGTGTCTCGAGTCATTCTGTTGTTCTTGGCATATTAAGTATGGTTTTGCAGGAGATGTTCTCTGATCACTATAGTGTCTCCAGTCATTCTATTGTCCTCATGTATTTGTTTTATGCAAACACCACTCAGTGGCTTCTTTCAAAAGTGTGCGAAATTTGCACCTGCTAGAAATTATTAATGCGCAAAGCTTGAAGGTGTGACCAGAGATAACAATTTAACAAAGCATCTCTCCCATTACCCCCAATCTGTCATCACAATGTGCCTTTAAAGAGATCTTGGTCACACATTATTTTAATGGCCTTCTTTTCTCGCTATTAGCTGTTAAAAGTTACCAAAATGTTAACAAATGTTGTCCATTCTTTGATAAAGGTTATTTTAATATATAATTACATATTTATAAACTCTTTATGCGCAATGTGCAATAAACGGAAAGTGCATTACATAGTAACTACATTGTAACTAAATGGTTACACTGTAATAACAACACGGAATAAAGGTGCAAACCAATTTTGGCAAGACCTTTTTGAAATCAGTGCTTCAAGACAAGAGCCAGAGTTCATTTTCCCCTGTGTCTGATGTTAAAGCCTACCCCATGAAGGGCTGATAGAACATCATGCATCTCCCATCAATATAATGTTGTCTAATTAAACCCCATTTGCAATCACAATTGTTGTTTGCAATCAGTCATTTACATGTCATCTAGAGAAGGTTCTTAATGCCCAGCAGTTGTATATCCAATTGAATTATACCCAATGTAAGCAGAGCTAACTGATATATCTACTCTAACTGTTGCAGATGCATTTTGTACAACAGACATCAAAGAGGGCAGAGTCTTATCCCGATATGGCTTACAGCACATAACAAATTTATCAAGGTACTCAAGCAGGTTGTCTTCACCTTTCTACTCAGCAAAGCTATGGGGGGAAGAAATATCAAAGACCCTGTGGATCTATTAATGGGAAATAAGAGATAAATGGACTTATAGTCATCCATCTGCTAGCTAATATCCACTGCCCGTCTGACGCTATCTGTCTTGTTTAAGAATCCATTTCTTTGGAATAAAAAGTGAAATGTTTGTTATTAGAAGAATCATTATTGCAGGAGGAGGCAGTGAAAAGAATTGCAAGCCATTTAAAACAAATAAAAATAAACAGAAAGCTGCATTCATTATGGAATAATGCAAATAATTGTTTAATGAAGCGTAGGAATTAGATTACTGAGGTCAGCAAACAGATTATCACAAGCAACCAGAATTTGCATATGGCAAGGAGCCACTGAAGAAACAAGCTGTTCTCTGATGTTTTACGTTAGTGTGGGCTAGATCCATGAGATATGAGCTGAAAAAATTAAGGAGAAGGGGGAATTGTATTGGAGGAATGTTGTTTTAACACACAGGTGGGACTTACTGTATACTCCGTTCAATGTTTCAAAGGGGTGGCCGAAAGCAAAGCCTGTCATGAAATTGCATGTTCTGTTTCTTCACAAGTTAAATGGAAATAATCGTCACCATTTTCAGAATGCAACGTATAGATTTCCTTTCCATTTTTCTTGGAAGATACATGACATGTGTACATAGAGTATTGACTTTCAGCATGTTCTAGAAAGGTGTTCCAATATCAATCCATCATAATGGAAATATGGTATTAAACATATTCATGATAATATAGTATCATACCACAGTATTTATAATATATCCTTTTTAATGCATAATTCCATTTACTTGGTGTATGTAGATAAATGGTTGGCTTTTCAGTTTAATATATTGTTTTGCTTTTTCATTTTATTTTGGCTGAGTAGAGATGTATGAATGCACCTATAAGGTGGCCATTAAAAAGAAGAAAGGTATTTTGCTATGTACACTATCTTGCAAAAAGTACACAAAATAACAAGAACATTGCAGAAAACACAACAGTATAAACATAATCTACTATATTTGTCAAGTCAGTCGCTGTACATTAACAGAAAAAAAATACCATAAAGAGGCAAACAGTATACACTGATGTTTCTTATGTAATATTACAGGGGTTTCACAGAGGAAGAATCATGTACTCCCCTCTCTGGATGAGGCTGGGAGTGAGGTGATGGTGGTTGGGAAGGGGGTGGTACTTTGAAAGCATGGCAAGACTGAGTTTGCAAAGTAGGTTTATATACCTTCTAGGTTAATTGGAACTTGCTGGTACTTTCACACAGGTTCACTGGTTCACAGTAGTATCCATTCAATTAGTATTGGGGAACTAACAAAGCCTTAAAGGTTAACTATTTGTACTTATGAAACATAATGGAAATGAATTCCTATTGAAAAATCATTACATGGAAAACTGATTGTGGCCCTAGCTTGCCTCTTTGACCTGTTCTAGCACTTCAGTTATTTTTTAGGAACCTATTTTTCCTCTTCCCTCACCCAATCATTGTGATTGCAGGGTTGGAAATGATGTCAAGTATAATCAAACTAATCATACAGTGAGGTCCTGGCAGTCTGACATAATTTACTTTATTTTTGAACCCCTTCAGCAACAATTGAAATAATGAGTTTGAGGGCGGCGTTTAGAAAAACAGAAAAGGAATGAATAAGTGCTCAACAAGTACACCATTTTACAAGATATTTCAGTGGAAACTTATAAAAGGCTAATCAGAAATGCATTAGATTACTTAATAATGTACTCTTTCATGGACAGCAACTGCTTATTATGCATGGTATGCTACTGGGAAGTAATTGTTATCAGGCAGTGTATAATTCTTGGTGAAAATTACAACAATTTTCCAGCCTTAACTCAAATCTTTTGTCCATTGCATACCACCACAGCCTGTTATTCAACACAGAGCATGCAGCTGTCTTTATCATTTGAAATTATTTCTTTGTAATTCTAATAGAAACTTGCCCAGTCTAAGTGATACTATAGAACTGTAAATAGTCATGGATCTCTAATGGAGAGCTAACAGTATAATGCTATAGCTTTTTTTTTTCTTTTTTCGGTTGTACAATAGAAGTGCTTGCATTGCCTTACCAGTGTGTAGATATCTTCTACATTGTGTCCAGTTTAAACACAAAATACCTGGGGGAAGATTCATTCTCACCAATCCTTTTGAGTTCTATTCAGGACAGAAAAAAAAAAAAAAAACCTTGTGAGAGAGAATTACTGAGAATGAACTGGAGAGAAATTGAAGGGCTGTTAAAGGAAGTTTGAAACATCCACAGCAAGGAAACTAAATACTTTGAAAGAAAAAAACTTTGTAGTGCTAGAGAAGCGCATTCAGAAATATATAAAGTCCCTCTCCAATTAAGGCCTGACAAATCTTGTCAGTTGTGAGCAGAAAAACCAAATGAGAAGAATCTGTGTTTATTTTTGTCAGGTAATAAGATGTAGAAATACTAAGACTTGTATTTAATATGCATTTATATTTTAAATACACAGCCTTGAACATTGCGATAACCCCAGAGGACCACATTTCAAATTATGTTTATAATGAGACATTATAAAAGGTCTGTTTGACAATGGGTTTTATTGTAAAGAAATGGAAACCAAGTATTCCTCTAAAATTAAATTCCACATATGGTTACATATGCATTACATTGTAGTAACATGACACTATTTTTTGTTACAAACATGGTTACATTGTAACAAATCTGGGCTTTTTATTTAGAAACCTAGTGGGATGCCTGTTAAGATCAGTACAATAAATCACACAAAACTCCTTGGAAACATTTAATTAAATCAATACACTTTTTTTTTTTTTTTTTTTTTTTTTGTCTGTTTTATTAATTAAGCCCTGCTAGTAATAGTACATTTTCTGTACCTACAGTGCTTGGTATATTCAGCTTGCTGGAACTGTGCTGTATTCTAGGCTTTCATCAAATAAAAATGAACCCTACCATTGAGCAAGCCAAAATAAAGCTGCAAAAATGTCACTCACTGTTTCATCCATTTCACAATTCTTATCACCAACCCTCTGAGTTTTTATTTGGGGCCATGGATCCTTCAATTGCTTTTAGATTTCATTTCTGATTTACTTTTAAGCCCTTTGCTGCCATTTTCCAGTTAAACTCAGCCTATCACTAGTCAGTGGTCTGTCACTTCATAGCATACAGGCTGACTATAAAAGACAGACTCAATAACAATATATTGTGTTTTTCATAGAAGCCTGTCCAATGTGGTTACTTGACTCAAAAAAGTTTTATTAAATGTATGAGAAATTTATTTTGCTTTCAATTAATTATTTGAAGCTTAACACTGTCTTTCAAAATAATAGAAATGCCTTATTTTTCAACCGTTTATCATACTGATTTGGTAACAAGCATCCAATTCCTTTGAAATAAAGACACAATATTTCATATTGTAGCTAGTGTGTATTAATGCACTGAACTTTGTTTAAACTCTGTCAATCTGCAGCAATCTTCTTTGTTGTGATGCCTGTACATTTTTGTATGAAATTGCATTGGTTTGCAAACTTCATGGAAAGAAATACAACTTTTCCTTTTTTCTGCACCTCATCACCCACTGTTCTTGATTGTAAACACCCTTGTGAACACTGTGGAAAAATTGCTGCATTCCATTTTATTACAAATTCCAATTTAGTTGCTTTGTTTTGTTTGTTTTCCTGTTTTCTGAGCCGACAACCAAGTGACATTATGAGACTCTTTGATGTACCCGGCATGGTAGCATGCTTTCAATTATATGGTCATTTTTGTTGCTCATTTTATTTGCTTTCATCCATTCTGATTGTAGCTCTACCCCACTTTGACACCACAGATGTAATTGAATAACTACACTGGTTTGTGGTTTGTGATCTTTCTTTAAAAAGCTAGAGTGAGTAGGTTGAATGTAAGGAAGGAGTTTACAATATACCATGGGTCTGAGTCACTGTTTTTGTTTTACAGTTTATCTCTCTGTCATTATACATTCACACTCTTCTCTTATTAAGAAGATCTTATAGTGACCCCTATTGATTAGCAATATATTGCATTTTAAAGGATTTTAATCAAGCCTTTTAATGCCATTTGTATTATTATGAGGATTTTGCTATTCAAGAACAACAATTGTTAATGTAAAAAATATACATATTCTGAAGCCATCCGCTGCAACTGTAAAACAAAGGTCATCTTCCATTGCCAGTGTTTTATTTCACAGAAAATTTGAATAAACATGCTTGTGTTTTGCTGCCAACGTTAATTCAGGTCATTTAGCATATAATTCCGTTTTTTTTTTAATCCACTTGTAGGAATTGCGAAATTTGTGAATTTGCCAACTATTAATATGCTACTTGACTAATATGAATATCAATCTGATTTTGCATCATACATTAAAGAATGCATTAATTAGGATGCACCTATAATTTAATATTTTTTTTTATCCTTGACCTTGGCATTGCACTAGTTCAACAAGGTCCTTAAACATGTAATTACAGTGCTTTCAGGAAAATATGTACAATGCTACCTCTTAAAAAAGCTATTTATAATCAAAACAACAATCAGAAGCCTATCAGAAATAACATTTCAATAATATCAAAATTGCCCATTTATTCTTTGTTACTGAAACACTGAGGACGGCCATTGTTTGGTCAAAACATGTTTTTTTTTTTTTGTTTTTGTGTTTTTAACTTGGAAAATAAAATAATATTAAATAATAATTATTTGAACTTGCTTCTTTGAGTGCAGACATCCAATGTGAGGAAGATACAGTTTATTATTGTGAAGTCAATGCACCGGCTTTTGTCGTTTATGACGCAACTTGCTGTGAATTGAGTGCAAGAGTTAAAGAAAAAAACATTCTACTTTGTTTCTGAGCAAATATAATGAATAAAAAATAACACTCCAATATTAGGTTTTATACTTATATTAACAAATATTAAATTGAAACTATTATGAATAACAAATACAACATGCACATAATGTATTATTGGTAACACTTTATATTAAGGTGCTGCTTATTAATGTTTTATAAATATATAATATATACTTAATAACTATGTTACAGACTGTTAATAAAGCATTATAAATGATTTATAGCAATGCAATAGCCATAGACAGAATTATGTTTAAACATCCCAAAGTACAATAGGTGGCTAAAAACAGTCCCCTTTATAAAAACGTTATTCCATCTATGGTTATTGCATGGTTTAACATCTGAAAGTAAAATAGGTGGATAAAGACTGTCCCCTTTATAAAACTGTAGTTCTGTCTATGGCTATTGTGTGGTTATAAACCATCTACAGTGTTTTATTAACACTGTATAACATGGTTATTAAGCATGTATTATATATTTATAAAACATTTATAACATATTAATAAGCAATGACAGATTGGTAGGATGAAACACATTAATTAAATTATGCCTTTTTGATGATAAACAAAGTTAAGTTCAATATACAGTAAGAAATTCCCCAAATCCAGTTGTATGGTGTAGGTTTCAACATAAGCTTCATACTTAAATATAAGTTTTAAAAGATTAAATTCATATGTATGAGACTTACTAACATTGTGGTATTAAATTAGGTCACTAATAATAAAAGCTATATATTTTTAAATCACTACAAAGCATTTGAAGGAATATTTATTAATTAAAAACCTATCAACATTGAAAACATTGAATATTCAAATCCTTTGATTTGGTTATTAACTTTTTATTAAGTTCTGTCTGTGCAAGTTTTACAAAACATCCGACCCAGAGATCTTAGGGATGGTACATTTTGCTCTAACATGCTTTTTTCGTATAACTGATTTTAGCTCACTGCAAAAAAAAAAAAAATTAAAAATGAAAGAGCCACTCTGTAGGAATTAATTTGAGAGAATTGGGGCAATTTAATGCTCAGACATTCAAAGCACAATCATGTGCATGCCAGAGTTTCTCAACAAAGTAAATGTCACGGCATGCACAGGTTTGATCTGTAATGCTCACATCTAATAAAAGAACGCGATTAGATTTCTTTATTATTTTAATTCTGACAAAGGATTCAGGATATTTGCTTTAAAAGTGCTGAATAAGGCTATGAGCAATGAAATTTAACCAGAACTGCAATAAAATAATAAACTATAAAATGGTATTCAGAGCTACATTATTGAGATAATAACGTATATATATATATAATATCATAAGTATATATATATATATATATCAATATATATATGTGTGTGTGTGTGTGTGTGTGTGTGTGTGTGTGTGTGTGTGTGTGTGTGTGTGTGTGTGTGTGTCTGTTTCTTTGAAAAGGGCAACACGCTCGATGCTTTTAAAACACAGTAATGTGCACATAAAACTTCCATTCACCTCAGAAGTGACTCATTACCCCAAGTATTGATTGTCTTTTACTGACGCAGTTGCAAACCATGTTAAGCATGGTAAGATCAAGCGATAGGGAGAGAAAATGAAAACAAAAACCAAGCTGCTTGCTAAGAAGATGAGGATATCTTACAAAAACAAAATAAAGGAACCTGAGATTTCTGAAAAAGAACACCCAGCAGTTTCTAAAGAGATCAGCTGCAAATACTTAAGTATTCTATTTTCAGGCCTTAGAAGTACAACTTATATGCTAGCATGCAGTGCATACTGCTAGCAGCTTTTTAAGTGAGTGACATAAATAATTGCAGATAGCAGTATATAGAGTCTTTATATACAGTCATACATATAATTTGTCAACAATGGAAAAAACTTTTGAATGAGAGCCTTAAAGATGTTTTTTTTACGTGTGATTGTTTAGAATCCATCCCAGTGTCTTTTAATTTGTGTTTATCCAACCAAATCGACAGAAATCTTCCAGTAACATGCAGAATCTGCTGTTCCAGTCCCACTACACCATTGAGTTGGCCCAGCATTATCTTCAGAAGTCAATATTGTTGGCATTGTGGCAGCAAGTGATTGCTGTTTTCTCATGTAGATGCTCGTCAAACTGTATGAGTGTTTGCCCATTGATTTGTTGATAACACATTGCGCAATTTAGAAGTCATCAAGGGAGATTTTGTAAAAGGATGTTTTTTGTGACAGATCGCTCTGAATTAACAACAAGGTCAACACGGTGTAATCTTTGTTCCTCTAAATTACATAGAGGAGGGTTATCATTACCATTATCCTCAGGACCACCATTAACCTTGTCATATTAGGAGTGGGTGAATCAATGAGAAATAATTACATTTCAGAGTGCACTTAATTAAGTAGCGCATTATAGGATTTCACATATGTTTTGACATGATTTTCAGGCAGGAGAAAGTATGTTAATTTAATAAAACAAAAGTAGTTACAGACGCATAGATGGAACTTCTTACTGAGATCGATATGGAAAAATAGCTAGCTCTGGCACAGAACCATCCCATTCAAGAAACAGATTATGCATTTCAAAAATTATTTAAAAAAAGAAAACATTTATTGGCTCATTTTACCAGTAAGCTTAAAAAAAAAAAAGCCATTTTGGGCCAGAGGTAGTCTTTACCTGCACCTCACAACAACTTAAAAAAACATGGTAAAGAATACTTTTATAGCTCTGCCCAATACACTGCCTGGTGCTATACTTGCCACACTGCATTGCTTTCAATTTTTGAACTACACTCCTTTATCTTTACAAGAAACACTACATTAAGTTCTAGCCCCAGAGAAATACCACACTAACGGACTAGTTATTTGATAGTATAGAGCTTTCTCCACTTCATTTGTATTTAAAGTTACAAAGGTATTAAAGAATACATGTAAGCCCTATTACAAGATTGATAAGCATTCCCTAAATAAGAAAGCATTGTACTTTGGGATTGTGTGTGTTAGCCGTCTCTTTTTAAAACAATGCATACTCAAGGAAATGCAGGGTTTATACTGTTTTGTTCTATTATCCCAGTTTCTCAAATTTCCTAGTGTGGCTGTAACACCTTTCAAGTTTTAAAGAGATACACAATGATAAACCCACCAGCATCATTCCAAATTGAATCAAGATGTTGAAGAGACACTAGGCAGCCCAGGAGCAAAAGAAACAGAAGCGGAAAAATAAAAAAGAATAGAAAAAAAAACCCACCGCGGTACCAGTTGCAAAATCTGACGTGCAATTCCAAATAAAGTAGGATAAAGGTTGTGACATCATATATTATCAGGAACCTGGTTTCTGCTTCAAGTATAGTCTTTGAAAAGAAAAAATAGCAAACGAGAAGCAACCTGGTTGAAATTGGTGGAAACATTTTTGGGAATGTAATGAGACAGACCTTCAGGGTAGAATAATAAGGTGATGGAGATGCATTGTAAGGAGCCAGGCAGGTGGGTGCTAAAGAGATGTAGGTCGTAATAATGCCAGTCTGAATCTATTCACAAGTAAATTAGGAACCTGCTGGGACAGCATTTAGGGTTTTTTTCACCCAGCCTTTTATGCAACCTAGAAAACTGGTGTCGGTTAAGACATAGTTCTTGGCAATGAATTCTAATTATCCAGAGACAGAGGGGTCAGACCCTTTAGATTCATAAGAAAAGGGGTGTAACAGCACATTAGCTTGACAAACCGGGTGTAACATCATTGTGACAGCCAAAAATAAATAGGGACCATAGAAATGTATGGCAGGGTTAGCACAGTACACATACTAATACTGCGGGTCCAATAACTACAGTTGTAATATTTAGTGTAGTTATGGAAATGATAAAGAATGCTCAATGGATTCTATGTTAGGTGCCTGTAGGTATTTTTAAGTATTGTGGCTTGTTTGCTTAAATCACACATGAAAATGTAGACATGTATGTGGTTGGTGGTATAAATTTGACTCGAGTTTTCCAATAATTGTTAAGGCAGTTGTTACAAATAGTAGTTAAAGATGAAAGGGAGTTTAATACTGGCAGCAATCAGCTGGAGGGTTTTTCACCCTGTCTGTGAGACGTAAACAAGAGCAAAAGCAATTGAAAGTTGAACTTCACGCAGATGAAAGGGGAAAGGACACAGGATACAAACAATTTTTTAATGCAGCCAAATAGAAATTAAAACAAAAAAAATTGCCTGGAGGTTGTTTGAGATGGATATTGCTGAAGGCATTGTGAAGTGCCTTCCAAGGCCTCTTGTAAGACACCAGCTATCAAAGATAAACCTGTTCCGATTGTGGATGAAAGGCAATCTAGCTGC
Source organism: Polyodon spathula (assembly GCF_017654505.1). Classification (NCBI taxonomy): domain Eukaryota; kingdom Metazoa; phylum Chordata; class Actinopteri; order Acipenseriformes; family Polyodontidae; genus Polyodon; species Polyodon spathula. The sequence continues at coordinate 34,188,993 of NC_054545.1, read as the reverse complement.
ACACCTAGGACATCAGAGGGTTTCTGAATGGAGTTCATTGTGTCAGGGTTTAAAAAAGAAGACAGTAACAATATATCACAGCTAGAAAACTAAATTGCCAAGAGACATCAGAAGTGGAAAAGATTGTAGGTGAAGGAAAGAGGGTTATAAATTGAAAAATGTCAAGGACCAGAAAGAAAAGATATGCAAAAGTAAATAAATAGAAAGAACAGGGAGGCTGCTGAAGATTGGAGTAGACTCTATTGTTCCACACTAGACACTGCTGGAGTAGACTGCACTGTTCCACACTAGACACTGCTGGAGTAGACTGCACTGTTCCACACTAGGCACTGGTACATGCAGAGAGGAACATCACACTGCAGACTAGCGAGAGGGACTATTGTAAGTAATACCATGAGAGACTGAAATAAGAAATTCAGCTACAGATCACCTGGGAGAATATTAGACACACAGGTCATGCTCAACAAATCTGTGTATATCGGGAAATCATGAGGTATGCAGACAAAACGGGGAGCTGGCGGTGCTATACTTTTAAAAAACGGCCTAAAGGTTATTAATAATTCAAATCACATGGGGTTTAGCGAAAAAGCCATTATGTGGTTAAAGAACTGTCTGTACAAAGAAGTAAGGAATCATCCACTGCAATATCTAAGGAAAGATTTGCACTGAGGGTAACACTTTACATAAGAGTCTCTAATTACTGTGTATTTGCATAGTAGTTACTTAGTAAATACATCTGCACTTACACATAAATGCAATGTACTTAATGTGTGAATATTTTTTTGCACAATATATGCAAGTACACAATTGTATCAGAAAGGGATTAGGGTTAGGGTTAGAGTTAGGGTTAGGGGTATATCCTGCAAAAAGAAGTACACATTAAGTATGTTGTAACTATGCATAATAACATTGTAATTGTGTAAGTACACATGTATTTACTAAGTAACTATTAAGGATTGGGGGGGCGGGGGGGTAGGCAAAGATTTGTCAGTGCTTTCTTTTAGTGTTCCAGCTAAAACAAATGTATTGAGTTAATACTGAACATCATTAAGGCCCTTCAATGGCTTTTCATTGTCTTATTTCATAAAAATACCAATTTTGAAATGGCAGATATTTAAGGTCCTGTACAGCCATAACGTATGAATGCGACACTATGATTTATTTTGGGCTAATTGTAAGCAGACTAAGATAAAAAGAAAATATGCTAAAATAATTTTGTTTCAATTTAACTCTTTTAAAGTCTGCCCCATTCATAACAGGTTATGTGCATATTACTCAGGCACCGAAAAAGCCACCTACCTGGTTTATATCTTGTTTAAAAGTACAGACTCTGGGCTTCCAAGCAGTAGTCACAGCCTGAACTATGATCGCCTGAAAGAAAGCCTCTCATCATGAGTTCACAGCTTAGGCTTTGTTTTGAGTCGATTGCTCTGTCATTTAGCAGCTAAATGTTTTTTTTTTTTTTTGGTTTTGTTTTCCTTTCTCTCCTCCTCCTTCTCCTCCTTCTTCTTTTTCTTCTTTCTCTCTCTCTCTCTCTCTCTCTCTCTCTCTCTCTCTCTCTCTCTCTCTCTCTCTCTCTCTCTCTCTCTCTCTCTCTCTCTCTCATATGTTTATCCCTGCCACCACCAGTAAGTAAGCGCCTTCACCTAAGGTCAATAGAATAAAAACCGTGCGCAACTTCAGACCTGTTGCCAACCACAATTTGTATACAACCAAAAAATTGTCGACCAGAATTTTTGCTTCTAATTAGTTAGTAAATTGGGTGTGACCCTTCGGCAAATAACTATGCATAATAACATTGTAATTATGTGTAAGTACACATGTTTTTACCATGTAACTACTATGTAGACACACAGAGAGACACTTAATGTAAAGTGTTACTGTCAAATGTTGCAGGGTTAGGGTTTGATTTTAGACTTAGGTAGATTTGTATGTTTGCTATCTGTGCGATTTTGTTTTTTCAATATCTCCCTCCTACAAATCCCACCTACTAGCACAGTCAAAAAATCTTGCTAAAATACCCACATTCCCATCCACCCATACATTCACGTGCATACAAAAAAGTGAAAATACAATCTTGACACACATTTCATAGGATAGAAATTGTAATAATTTAAGGGATCCTTTTTGTGCATCTTAACAGCTTGTGTTTCTTAAAAAACAGATGGTGTTACACTATAGAAAGATTAGTACAGCTGGTCCATATTTTGACTAACATACAACTGAAACAGAAAGTCTTTATCAAGTGTGTAATTGTAAAATATCAGGGGCAACAGATATTCCAGAACAGTAGGTAATCTGCTTAGAGTTTCAGGCAGTTCCATTATTGTCCTAAACCATTACAGTTGAATGTTAAATACAAAATATCTTGTAAACTGATTTACCTAATTAAACCAACATTACAAAAGTATTACAATAAAAGCACATTTGTTTCAGGTTGTTGCTTGCTATGTTGTAAATATTTCCACAGTATCACCAGTGTTGTGATATTAGTGTTCACAGATCCTTGAGCGACTGTAACATGCAAAATGATAAAAACAAGCAGCAGGTACATGAGGGTCTATGCAGGAGGCTCGTTCATGTGTCTCTGTGTTTGAATAGATTTTTCTTCGATAGGTTTTATAATAGCACTTTAATTTTGAAAGCCAATTTTAGTATTTTTTTATCCGATATCAAAGCCACATACTTAACCATGCCAGATGGTACTTTTAACGCCCTCTCTCTTTTATCACAACACGATGTAGAAAAAAAAAAGTTTGCAAGAATTAAGCAGTTTGTTTAGTGCTAGTTTTGTTCATGGATGGCTAGAACTAGAGGTTATAAATAACACTAAACACAATACCATCTGTCAGCAACCTTTGCCTGTTCTGGTTACAGTCACAGCTGGGTAGATATAACTACTGTATACTATGTCTTAGCACATTTCTGGTACACAACAAATTAGCATCAAGTAATTCTGTGACTAGTTAAAGCCTATTAATGTTATAGATCCTTCATGGCTTTCTATTTAGGGTCAGTTCAATTCCAGGTTACATTTTAAGGTTCATAAGTAATCAGGCTTTAGAAATCCAATGTAAAAAATTATAGATAACATCTGGGAATTAAATGTGCTTCCGAATAATAATAATAATGTAGGCATTTTTTTTTAATAGTCTGTGGGATCTGACATCTAATATCTCTATAAGCACAATCTGTCAGCAAAAAAATTACAGGCGATATGGAAACTGTAATGTACATTATTATGAAGTATTTTCATCCTAGAATACTAGTGCCACAAAGTAATTGGTTGGCTGATATTCTAATAAGTAAATATGTTTCCATAAAGAATACTGTAAACTCTGTAAAGCCAAGAAGCATATGCCTTTGCCATATGACTCATTGATCATGTGACTATGCAAGATGGCAACATATTTTGGCTAGCTGCTAATTTAAAGAATGCCTTGATATATACTCTGGACAGGCCCTGTCATTTTAACAAGACAAGGACATACACTAATCAAAACCTTTCCATTCCTGCAGTGAGAATGATCAGGCATTTCTTGAAAATGTGTCTAGAAATGATTTCAAAGCTCTATAAAAAAAGATGTGGGAGATGCAGGATAAGCAATGCTTAAAATCTAAAATGTGTTCTTGGTGAAGTATCGATGCTAGTTTTGGGCTGCATCTTTGAATGCAGGATAGTTGTAAAATTTTATTTAGTTTTTAATTACATCTGGATTATGCTTCATTGACGTTCATTAAATAAAATACAAGCACCAAAATGATAGCTATAATTGGGAGACAGATACTTTTAGAGAATTTCTTCATGATGAAGATGAATTGAACACAGATGCCTGGAATGTCAGAATGTATGAATGCAACATATGGCATGTTACAAATAGAAAGAATGTAGGCATTGGAAAACGCAGTGCTGTATGGCAATGTTAAATTCACTAATATCTCTTATGCAAATAATGTGGAAAGAATTCTTAGACATTTTCACTGTTCTTGCCAAGTATTTGACAAATGCTGCCAAATTGTAGTATTATTTTAAGAGCAGCTGAGTGGGTATGGACCATAGTACTCAACAAATGCTTCTAACAAGATCATGTTTTAGGTTGCGGCATTCAACTTTACACATTTAATGTAACACAAAACTGTACTAATCCCTTTGGTTAGGAATAGTACATAAAACCTCTTCATTCAGGAGAAAATGTAACAAAAGTAAACTGTGTGGTATTCATCTTAATCACGAGGTACAAAATGTAATTGTGTTTTGGGGTCAGCGAGATGATATCTACAATAAGAAGACTGTTTAGTCTATTGAAAACTTTATTACAGCAAATATTCCAACAGTAATGCCATTTGTAAAGATGCAGAAACCAGGAATGAGGTTATTTGTATCAGTAGCCCAGCAGGTTTTTGGGATGTTGTTGTGATGCTAATGATAAAACAATCAGTGATCATTACATGTCATAGCGGAGTGGTGGCAGCACTCTTCAGTGCAGCACAAGCAGAGAAAGCAACTGCAGCAGCAGGAGCAGGGGGGGCGTGGCCCCAGAACTGCATACTGAGTATGTTAGTTCTCATGGACTTTATTGTGTCTGTTCAGTGTGTTTGCTATGTCTAATTTACATAAATGTATTACTTTGTTTCTGATTTCATGTCTGGTTGTCCCCAGCCAGGTCCTCCGGAGATGAAAGAGCGGGGGCCTGGTTGGGGGTGTAGTGTGTCGTCAGACACTGACCTGTGTGCATGTGATTGAATATGACAGAAAGAGAAATATTGCAGTTGCTATCAGAATAAGATGAAACAATACAATCTAGAAAGGAAAGGGATTCTTACGACAGCCCAAAAATCAGAAATCCTGTAGAAAAGCAGGATAGGGAAAAGCCAGTACAAGAAATGAAGAAAGAGGATATTTGGCTGAACTTGAATATAGGCCATGAAGAAAAGAAGAGAAGAAATGCACCAGGCATGAACTTAAAGATCAATGAACTGAACAAAATGAATGTGAATCATAAGAACATGCATTATCCCATGGGGAACATGGGAAACCTAGAAACAAAATGGATAAAACGAAATCACTCCATTGCTATAGAGTGGTGAGAGACTGAAAAGTGTCATCTTCAAAAGCTACAACGGCATTTAGATAATTGCAGAAGCACACTACAAAGTATGTCTTTCTGCATTTGACAGATAACAGGGTACCTAAGGGAAAACCAGACAGGCTTCTGGGAAGGCTATCAAGCACACCAATTTGTTTGGGGTGGGTTGCCGTATATGAAAACAAAACACGTACAGAACATCAGCGTACAGCACAATTCAATTAACATTTGCTGGGGAAAGTCCTGAGGTAAAATAAATGCCATCCAATGAATACAGCAAATAGGTTGTGCAATGTCAATTTTAATTCAAGCACTATTTGTTTGCTTAATCCTGCTGCTTTCCTGGATTCAATGTATCATTTTTGCCTTGCTGATTTTTATTGCTTGAAAAATGTGATTGAGGTATGAAATAAACTTCAAATCAAAATACTGTGCACATTTATTCAAACCCAGCACTTGGCAACCAGGTATGTCTCTTGCAAGCTATTTTCTTGTTATTTTTCAGGATTCTAAGGTACATCTTAGAAGCCATTTTGTTGGGCCAGTAGGGAATGTGTTTAAAATGCTAGCAATCAGTATTTCCCTTCAGTGAACACAGGCTGTCTTTGGGAGAAAAAAAAAATACAAATGAAAACTCCTATCACCTTGTGACAAAGCTGGTGTAAACATGCTCCTCACCTTCTGTTCCCTTGTGCTGCCATTGATTTCTAGATCTTATTGTGGCTCGATATTAAATCATCTAATGCTCTTCAGTGAATTTGTTACAGTGCTTGTTACACCCTGTCTTTGTGCAACAAAATACCCCCTATAATAGAAGCCTTTGTTCACGAGGGACCTTGACACAATCAAAGCTTTTTTTTCTCTCTTCTATTTAAACTCATTGTTTGTAGTCATTTGTTGAATTGATGGAAAAGGCAATTTCTTTACAAAAGCCACTCTTGCTCTTCTTCTTGGACATCAAATTGACTTTTAAAAAAAAAATGCTATAATTCTATAGAGGTAATGTCAGTGTTCTCTGAGTCTTTTGGTTAAGCCTAACTAAACATAATTTGAAAATATGGATCTTAAGAGTTACCAGTTTTTGGCACAGAACTAGTGTAATATGTAAACCACCCCAGGGTGTGTGATAAGACCATTTGTACTGCACGCCCCAGGTATATTTGTGGGTCACAATACTTCAGTCCGGGGCTTTACTAAAGATTCTTGCCGTGGCTGATCAAAAGAGATCAAAATTGTAAGAAATGAAATCCAAAGAAATTGGTGATCAATTTAATGTTATACTTTATTTTCTGATACATGTATACATATATAGCTACCTCTTTTTTTATCTGTCTTGAGCTCTTATACAGCAAATTATGGAACACAACAATGTTCTGTTAACCTAACCGTGAATTGTCAAATCATGAAATAACATCAGAGTTCTGTATTACAATGATAAGAATTGATGGTAGGGCAAGGTAGGGTAATTCATCATAGTTATATGTTTTTATTCCCTATACAATCTGAAAGGGGAAGCTTATCAATCAACATTTCTGCATTATAGGCTTCTTCGAATACATAACTGTTAGCACTCTTTTTTTTTTATGTAGCTTGAAGAAATCAGTGTTTCAGCTCCTTTGTTTATGTGACTCCCCTATTGCAGAGAGAAAAGACAATGCCCTTCACTGCTGCCTTAGAAAGTGAAAAAAGGAATCCACCACCTCACTGTAAGTTATGATTCCATTCTATGCAATGTTTACGGGAAAATGGACTTTGAAAAATCATCTAAATGGAAGCAGAGCTACAGGAAGCCATTCATCTTGTTGGCAGCTGTTCGCCAGCATGGCTATCAGAGGTTTTATCTGATTCAATTCAGCAGGTGCCAAGACTATAGAGTGGTCCTCTTCAAGGCGTGTTAACAGCCCTATCTTCCAAATCATTCCCTTCAACTTGTTTAAATCATAGATGACAAAGTTATTCAGGTTCATTTTAATAAATAATTATAGCACAACTGTAAGACCATAAATATTTATCATGAACAATATATATATTTTTAATCCGAATATAAAATATAAATAATACAGAGCAAGAATTTGCATAATGTTATAAACTGTTGGTCAACTGTATGTTAATGCAACATGCCTGTATATAGAATGTAATATATTTCTTGTTTCATACATATATGGTATGTACTGTACTTTATGCTATTCCATATTAAATGGATGTTGCAATGGATGTATGCAAGATTTATTAAACATACACTATCATATATGAGGCATGCATGTCTGTTTAATGTGGGAATGACTGCATGACTGAATGCCCAAACATAAAAAGACTAATAAATGTCAAAGTCAAGCATTACAACAGATTTATTGAAATTCACTGTTTCCTGAAAGCCGTGTAAATGGAATGACTATAGAGACTGGGGTCACATGGTTGTGTGACCCCCTGAAATAGAACTGCATTGTCAGCTCTTATTCATTTCACTTCAATACCACCAGGCTACTGCAAATTACCTGATAAGAGAAACAGGCTCTTTCCAGTATATGCATCTGCATGTCCATGCTCAGAAAAATTCATGTTTTATACATCTATATCTATATATCTATCTCTCTCTCTCTCTCTCTCTCTCTCTCTCTCTCTCTCTCTCTCTATATATATATATATATATATATATATATATATATATATATATATATATATATATATATATATATATATATAGATATTGCAGAAGGAAATCTTTTGTCAACAAATATCACTTCCAAAGAAGAATCATTCTGCAGTTTATTAATAAGTAACGAATGAAATAGTGCCTGTGGCCACACCATACTGTAGTTCTATTACTCTTTATTACTAGTTACCATTTACTCTCAGAAGTAAAGCTAGGTTAGGACGAGTTGGTGGACAGATGAGTAAAATAGAGAAGGCCAGTGGCAGGGGCACTGGTCTGTCAGTAGGCGGCCCTCTAGACCAAAACTCCAATAACGCCCCAGCATTGGTGTAGGCTGCACTGGTGTTAAAGATGCTGTCTGTCAACTGACAAGCCAGACAGAACTCCTGTCTACTGTAAGGAAACTAAATACAGTTTTATGTCCTTCTCCCATTGTTGTTAGGTCAGATGCATGCTTACTTTAAAGGTGTTGCTGTGCGACTGAATGTTCCTTACAATTAGGTGCTCTTTCTGTGCTCCAGTAGCCTTGTCTACTAATGCAATTGCAACTATCCACCAGGGACATGCTGTTTCTGTCTCTTTCGAGCTCATATTCTTCATGCTGTGTTAGTGATTATGGGCCCTATTCATTAAACTTTAACTTTGTTTATTAAGGGTACGTTCAAACCTTATTGGAATATTCCTGTACAACCAGGCTGTGCCAGCAATGCTGACCTTCCCCTGCCAAATACAGCATGTAATTAGTGTATAAGTGAAACTCAGAGCACTTCTAAGTATGAGAGACATATTCCAGCAAATCCAGAGAGTGAGTCTCTCAAAGTCTGACAGACCACTCTGTCATTTCTGTAGTCTGGTTTCTGTTTTTCTCTACCTTTTACAGGGATTTGAAGCAAGCTATCAAGGTATTTTATAAATACACAGAATAGCCCACCAGGTGAAATAGAAAGATCTAAAACACTGGGATCATAAAAGACTAGATTCTGTGCTTTTAAATTAGTTTCCGCCCAGTAGGGGAAATGGTGTGCTAAAAAGGGATGGGTCTGGATGGGAGGAATGACCTTTTCTTGTTCTTATGTTGGTTAATATTGCACAGCCAGCTCTATAGCAGTGCTGTCACAAGGCAACATTGTCTCATAATCACTACAGGATGAGGCAGTGTAGAAAGCTCAGAATAGTCCATAGAAAGACAGCTAAAAGCTCTCTTTTCTAGAAAACACATTACCAAGCATGTTTATAGACTGCATTTACAAACATGTTTAAAAGGTAAAAAGTTCTAAAACCGCAAATGCTGATGAGGCCGTCTCTGTGGCACTGTGGCTAAGTTGCCTGTTCATGCCCAGACTCAGCCCTGTTACATATATTGAGAAGATGAAGAGAGCAGTCGATTGATATCATAGGAATTATTGCGAAATGAGGCTTGTATATTTTTCTCTCATCATTTGAGATGATCTACTTTGGACAATCAATGAATCTCTGCACTACATGCATGTGGAGTGTGCACTAGAGAAACACAGTGTGATCAAGAACAAAAGGCCAGGCACTCGGCTACTAACTCATTGTCTGACCTTCGGAGGGAGGTCATCTGACCTTCTTGTGCCTGTCCCATACAGCTGAACAGTGAGTAGAAGCAAGGCCTTGCTGGAAAAGGTAAACTGCTTCTCAAATGACTTTTTCTGGGTAAGCGATTCCTAAATAGGTCATTTTCTGAGAATGCTCCTATAGACTTTCAATTTCTCTTTAGGAAAAGACTTTCAAAACAGCTTTTTCTTTCTTTACTTCACTGGGTCAGATTAAAAAACCTGCACACAATAATGTAACTCACATAAAATAAATAAAAATAATAATAATAATAATAATAATAATAATAATAATAATAATAATAATAATAATGTACTGTACAATTGCCAGCTGCAGTCTTTAATTTTAATTAAAGGCATGCTTTGACTGTCCACCTCTATAGACCATTAAATACATTAAGCTACTTTTTCCACTTATTCTTAATTTCCTTCTTCCAAGTGAATAAAATTGCCAATGCTTTATAAATAGAGGTTCATAACCCCTTGTTATCCCCTTTTAAGCACTTCTGGTCCTTCACAATTAAACAAAAAACACTATAAAGCACTACATTAGTATGATTGTGGTAAGGTAAAGCTGGTAAAGCTTCATGATGCTTGGTCTAAGGTCCAAATTCAGTTACATTTTTAGTTGGGTGGGGAATCATTTTGGATAAATATAGATGCATTTAATTAATAGTGGATATGCAGGGTACATTTTGATTGAAGTAATACATTATCAGTGATAAGAAAATGTAATCTAAATAAATATTGTTGAATTTAGAATTTTATAAAATAAATAAGTCAGTGAGTCTCCTGGTAAAAGCTGTGATAAAGTGTTATGAGGTGGTTAGAAAAGTTTTGTTTGCTGCATGGAGAGACTTCCAATCAGATCTCTGAAGTCTGCATGTTTCTAATCATTTCAGTCTCTTATCTCCTTATTCCTGTCATCTACCATCTAATCACACAATGAGTATGCCTTTTAATCATCCACTATATTTCTTTCATCAAATGGTTTCCTAGTACTTTTAAAGTTGAAATTTGAAAACTATTATATTTAAAAAAAAAAAACATATAAATGGTCAAATTGCAAATTAAAGAATAAGCATAAATATCACAGTTTATATTTACTCCTCCAACAGATCCTTTAGCCCATCTGAAAAGCTCTACCATTTGTAAGCACAATAATAAATTGAAAACGCTATGTGAGTTTTGCATCAAAACCCTCCCCTGAAGAGCAATGAACAAAATATGTGCGCTGAAGATCACATCTAGCTGAGAGATACATTCCTGTTCCGGAGCCACCCTGCAATTGTTTTCCTAGCAGAAATCCTATCTGTCGAAAAAAAAAAGAAACTCACAGCAATCTCGGTCACATTCGTGTCCAACCACACAGCATTCGGAGATTTCATGCTGGCACATTCTGAAAGAATAAGAACTATCTGGGAAAGAAAATGCTGCTTGATCCCATAACTGCAAAATCAAAAATTATATTAAAAGCTGTGCAGATTTCCCTTGTCATCCTCTTGAAAGCATTTACCACAGTACTGTACCTCGCACCATCATGAACAAACAAAAAATAAAAAGCAGACATTGTAACCCTTCATGCTTTTTATATGTTTAGCATTAATATTCTTCCATTGTACCTCATCTCCTTTGTTAACTCACTAATAACATCTTCTGTTATCAACACCCATCTGACAAATGCTTGTATAATGTATTGTTCAGGAGATTGTGAAAATACACGTACAAGAGTCTTCATTCCATAACAAAAGACTTATATCAAACAATGGAAGCCAAAAAAAAGAACCACACACATTAATCCAATCTCTCCTACCAACACAGATTAAGCACCAAATTGAACAATGGCATTGTATTCGCAAATATGACAGGAGATTAGGTATTTGCTTTTGTGTGTTCCACACTGCAGCAGAAATGCTAGCTTTGACTGGTACAAAACACATTTTAATATATACTATGGAAGAGTGCATGGTCGGGGTTAGGGTTAGAAGAGGGCATGGTCAGGGTGTATGGGTTACAATCAGTTTGTGTGTGTGCTTTTAAAAAGAGACACTTTCTGGTGAGTATTTACATCCCCATTAATCAAAGGAAAGGAAAATGGAGCAGTGAATTACATCAGTGATATTTCATTTGTGTCCCTCTTACGCCATTAACAATCAAACATCCATCCATCCTCGGTTCTCTGGATGCATTAGTATTTTAATATTCTCTCCATTTGTTACCCCCAATTCCCTTTCTATTTACTGCAATGTCACCATATTCTTGAAATAGTCTTGAAATATTCTTGAGCCCTTTACGTTTCCAGTGCTTGTTACCCCTCCAGCAGTGTCTCTCTTTGTTGTCACCAATTTTAAAGTGTTTGATGAAGAAGGGGTTATGTTGCCACAGCTCTTTATAAAATGACACAGCCCCACTCAGCCCCCAGCCTTCTACACTTTTCCTCCCCATTCTGACAAATTCTAAATGATGTTAACTTATTGCTACCCATTGGGTATTACTCTGTTTGCCCAAGTTACGCATCAGCCAACAAGCTTCATCATATACTGGCACTAAGCCTCTGGTATTTTATAGTAATTTCTGAAGACTGGAAGTAAGGAAGTAAGAAAAAAATTGAAATAGCGTGCAGAAAAGTTAATTGGCTTGGTTGACTATCTGTTTTTAAATAGCAGCAGTTCCATGAATGGTCAAAGTGGGTGCTGCATAAAAGATAGCACCTACAAGGATTAAATAAATCTATTGGAGGGATAAGAAGTAACCTGCAGATTGTGTTAATGGACCAGGAGATCAAGTAACAAATCCAGCCTCACAGAGATGTTGTGCCTTTGACCTATCGGGATCGGAAAAAGTGCTCTCCCCGCGGAGCCTCAATGAGAATAATTAAGTGAACTGCAACTACAAAAAAACACACGCACACGCACAGTAGAAACAGTTAACTAGAATAGTGGTTCTGAAGCTCTTTCTGCAGATTGCTTAACTGTGTGTCCTTTCTTCTACGTGCATGAATGGGATAGGGATCCTGAGCCAATGTCAGGGGCAGCTTTTGAACAAAGCTGAACTCCAGAAAGTGTGAAATCGACAGCTTATAAAGTCAACAGACATGAGAACCAATGATTGTGTATCTACACCACTATATAAAATCAGAAAGTCATACATTCCAAATGGATGAAGAATGTGTATCCAAACCCCTGGCTACAGTCATTACCTAAAAGAAAAAGTAGTACGGTAATGTAGTAGTGAAGGAGTCCCATGAGGTTTCGAGAGTAACTTGCACATTTTAACAAAGTAGAATTGCCCATTGCCCCTCACATCACACTCCAGCTTGTGCTGCATTCTGTTGATAAAATCTATGTTAACGTATATTGACACATTGAAGTGAGAACTATAGCCTCTTGGGTTGAAAAGTAATCTCTAGTGAACAAGTGTCCCTCTTACATATGATGTTTTTACTAGAGCCGTAAAATGGCATTCGGTTGATGAGGCTGACATTGCTTGTGAATCAGTGTTTTGATTTTCAGAGAGGGTGTGTGAGCGAGAGAGAGACAATTACTTCAGTCAGGAAACTCATGCAAGAGATCATTTATTAAAATTTAGACTAGGCAACACTACTGCGTTATATTTACACTACCCCACCAGAACCACACTGATTTGCTTAATTAATGCACCACTGCCGTTCGACTTTGACCTCCCCCCCCCCCCCCAATCTTAAACACTTCCATTCTTTGAGATATGAGTGTAAAGTTTCATCTTTTGTTCAATGCTATGTGATTAAATTAGCTACACTCACAATTTGTCAAGCTAGCATACTATTGTAACAGTGGTATAATATGGGAATAAAAAATGAACAACACAAGATCCTCATGATAATTAAGGAGTTCAGATTAATTGCAGACAAACTTTATTTTGCATAGATAACCAAAATCACAATACAGGAATTAGCATAAATCACACAATAGACTAACATACACACTTGTTATTCATGTATACATATATATATTTATATATATATCATTATTATATTATACTATCATATATTAATATATAATGATAGATATATATAATATATATCGTATATCTATATATATATATATCTATATAATATATATATATATATATATATTTGATCATCGATTCGTAGCTAAAATCCAATCTTAGGTTAGACGCACGTGCAGTCTTAGTACTCTGTTTAAAATTAGAATTAAATGACCATGTATCTGGTACATAGACTTTGTTTACGTCCGTACAACGACTTGTCTGACAGTGTTATTTAGAAGTTCAAAAACTTTTTGCTTCACCCACTTTTTTTTTAATTGATTTGTTTTTTTTTTTTAAATAAATGTAAATATTGTGTGTAACTGTGACAGACAAAATTATTCTTGGTGATACATCTCCCTCCCAACCTATGAGGGCACTGTGTAAAGGGAACAGAGTGCCCTGGACTGGATGGCTAGACAATTCATTCCCTGGGTTCGGTGGAAGTTAGTCATCAAGGAAGGGGGCAGTGCTCTGGCACACTGAATCATCGACCTGAAAGGGAAACGATGTGGCAGCCATGGATTGGAGGAGCTGTTGCACTCGTGAACCAAGGATTCATGATTAATGTTACAAAAGGAGACGGAGCAAAGTGATCTGTTCCTTTGTAATGGCTAAAGCGAAACCAAAAGGAGAACTGTGTTGTGAACCGTGAGTGTTTTGTTTGTTTTGTCTGTCGTGCCTAAATTGTAAAAACGATAAGGAGTTGTCGCCAAAGGCCAGCACTAAACCCGGGCAACACGTTATTTCACGGAGAACTGTAATTATACCACAAGCACTTTGGCGCTCACTGTGGACTTTTATGTTTTGTGTTATGTGTGGGTGTTTAGGAAACAGGACTGTTTATTATATTTTGGGACCAACCCCATGGATTAAAACAAGACAATAAATGCCACTACATTGCTTCTCATTATCATTGTTTATTCTTTACCGCTGTTTTTGGGTCATCACACCAATTGGATTGTAAAAACAAATATCATTACACCTGGATTATGGTTGTTTGTCTGTTCATTGGTCACTGTTGCATTACCTGCACCTGCACACTGTTAACCACTTTGCCACAGTAACCCACCACTGTTGTCACCTTAGGCACCCCCCACCTCCACCCCACCCCTACCTTACTGTATCATAGCTGGAGCTAGCAAAAATAAATAGCTTTACAGTATCAAAGGTCTCCATCACTGATTGGGGCTATTGATTGAATACACTTAGTATTAGAGGCACCACTGGGAGTCAAGACAGCCTATTTAATATTGATCCACACGAGTGTAAATTTACAGATTTGCTGCGCATTGAACTAGTCCGCCATGACATGAAGTACATTATCAAAACAGGAGCGTTGTGTGAGAATCATGATGCCGCGTTGAAAACATGCTCTGATTGTTATCAGCCTATTCAATGCAACATTATGATAGATTAGCCTTGCATTGGTATGTGCCAGTACGTACCTACAAGCACTTGCCTAAGGACGGCATCTCACATTCAAATATAGTATTGTAATCAGCCCTCAGCTATACTTAAATTAGAAATGTGCAGTTGTTTGTTCTGATAGGCTCCGATGATGGATTGCAGTTGTTTTAAGACTTATTTTCTGCTGCTAAAGCAGTCACATTAACTTATTACCACCAACAAGAACAGAGTTATAGAGTGGGGGTGTTTTAGACCATTAAAATAAAATCAATGACAAACATGAACATCACTGTTTCACTGTAGTATGTCACCATTGAAAAGACAGTGTTTTGTGATTCACTAATACTGTATCATGTGTCTTTCTTGTATAGATTATCTCTTTAGATGCAACAACAATAATAACAAAAATGTATTTCAAACATGTGTCATCATAAAACTGGTAGCTGAAAAAATTCTTCATGTTTCTGGTTGAATGTGAATGTAGAAAATGTCAGATAATCTAAAATATTAATCCACAGTTGGTCATAGCAGGTCACTGTATAAAATAAACATGGCCTATAACTTTAAAAAATGTGTTTGTATTTTGATGGATAATTCATCAGACATTTGATAAGCCAGTCTTTTCTCATGGGTTCATACATCACCTTTGTTTGGGAGTATTGGAAAATAACAACCAACTCTAGACTTATCGATTGACTGATAATGCGGTAAACAAGCAAAGCATTATTAGAGCTTTCAGATAGTCAGCTATACCTGTAATTGCATCCACAAAAGCACAGTTATTATATTATATCAGTCTGAGAATGCTTATTTAACTACAGCTAGTGTTCCCAAAGAAGACCCAGGTTTGATATCCTTTCTGATTCCTGTCACTCTCATAAAGATATTATTATATTGCCGCATATATTATCTATATAGATATTAATATATATATATATATAGTACCTCGCAAAGAAAAGAGTTTCTATATGTCTCTGATAACATTCCATGCTCCGTTTGTATGATCTAATATTACCCCGCTCTAGGTCATTAAAGAATAGTATTCTATATACTCTACCGTCAAAAGATCGCAAAACATATCTATATGATATGTGTTTCAGGGTGTTTCAGGGCAGGCTTTTGTAATTTTAAGAGTGCTGGTTCTAGAACAGAAGACTAACATTGTGGGACTCACAAACTGTGCAGCAAAATGTACAAGGCATCCCAAGAGATCACCATATATCACTTAATTATACATATTATTATTTCCATGCAATTACATGCATCTAATAAGAACCTGCAAACTCTGTGTAACTAACCCTTTCATGCATTATTTTATTTATGTGTTTTCGACGGACACTGAGTCACGCTTTGAAATGACTGAATCAGTAAAACAAGTCAGCCTGTTCTCATCCAGTTATCATTTCATTCATTAAACCTTCTATGAATAGAGAAAGAAAAAAGGTTTAGGGACACTATGGATTGCTTAAAATGCTAAGGGTAGACAACGACTGGAGGATTTAAAATGCACATTATTAAATATAAATAACAGTCAGCTACCATTAAGGGCTGTTTTTGAATTAGACAGATTGAGCTATTAAAAAGGAAACATAATAAAGCGTCTTCTCCTGTTCCCTCAGCAATAAAGTTAAATGAGGAACAATTTCTTCTGTCCATTACATAAAATTACCTTCTTCATTCCCTTATATACTGTTTCAAGGTTCAATGAGTTTTCAATACATTCACATTTGTGTATATATATATATAATATATATATATATATATATATATATATATATATATATATATATGTATATATGTATATATATATATACACACACTGCTGTGCAAAAGTCTTAAACATGTGTGTGTGTGTGTGTGTGTGTGTGTGTGTGTGTGTGTGATTAAATCACAACATTAGTTAAATGTAGTTTGCTTAAGCATTCAATAAAATAGTCCAGCATTACACTTCTGCTAGACACAAAGCACTCAGTTTTCTAATCGCATTAATGTCTGTTCCTCTAACTATAAAAGCCTGTTTATAGCTTACAGGCATCTGTTTATAGCTTACTGTGCAAGTGTAGCAAATAAAAATTAAGCACAAAAAGGGATCCACTGGAAGTCCGTCTAGATTTTCTACAATGTTGTGTGTGTATGTTCTGGGAATCTCTATGTAATTATAGAAATGTTCATCTCAGGAGTAGTATAATATAAAGCTCTGTATATGCAAGCTAGATATTCTTTACATGCTATGGCACTGTGAAATGCTTAGGTTGCTAAAGCCAATTAAATATGTAATAATTCAATGTACAGCAGAGGCCTGTTTGTCAAGATAAACCTGGGTCTTCTACCTAGGACAGGTGGGTGAGCTATCAGGTGCAGTGGTTTATTTTTGGAGTGTAATGGGAAGCAATAACAGAATTCAGTATTTTGAAGACATTACTGCCCTGTTGCGTTGTCTGTCATTGTCCTAGACAGGACTTGACTGTAAGCTTTTCAGGATGTCCAGATTGATCATCACCATGTAATAGGCTTTAAATCAAGAGGAAGCCACAGGAAACCAGACAGGAAGATTAATCACAATAATCTATAACAGAAATGATAAGTGCAAGGCCCATGCTAAGGCGGTCGGAAAACTGCAAAACAATGAGAAGTTCCTTATAGGAGCTAATTTCATATTGCTTGGATTGGTTTTTAAAATAAAGATTGGACTAAATTATGGGATACATGAACAAAAGTTGTGCTTTTTATTATCTGAGTCAACGTCATATTGGAAAGCTACGTGAGGATACCAATCTGTCCTTATTAGGGTCACAGCCCATATGTAGAGGGAGAAGCCCTGTTGATTTCACTTTTTAATGAATGTTGAAAACTAGGTGAAATATCTGAGGTGACATTTCCATGGGCACACACTTGTTTTTGCCTCTCCGCTAACATCTGCATTACTGTAGCACTGACAGATGGGAGGAAACAATTAAATGCTAATTTTACAAACTTTATCTGCAGGACATTTAAAGCCACTCTTTATCAACTTTAAACAATGTACGTGCTGTGAGTTTTAAAAGGTGAAAAAATAAAGAGCCAGCTCTGTTTATGTTTTCCAAAACATCAAACCTTGACTAGCGATCCATTAGCGTTCTTATTCGACTGTTTTGTTGCTTTGTCGCTCATCTGGGGCTGGTAAATTGGAGCAAAGAATAATGAGAGAGAGAGGACATCATTTTAGAGGCATATTTCCAAGGCTTGTATGCAATATTTTCTCCACACGATTTTTAAAAACCTAATAAAAACAATCAATCATTAATTAGAAACCATTCAAGGCAAAGCATTGGAAATGCCCCCTTTTTGGAGAAGAGCAAGGTTATGTTATTGATTGTTAAGAAGTTTCTTATTTAGTGCAAAATTCATTTTTTAACTGACGTGAGTAATTTACATTTTTTTACACTCCAAAGAATTGGGTAACACTTTACATTACGTGTTTTTAATTACTGTGTACTTACACAGTAGTTACATAGTAATTACATGTGTACTTACACATAATTACAATTATGCATAGTTTTAATGTACTTAACATGTCAATATTTTTGCATTCTGTATATAAGTACACAATTGTATCAGAAAAGGGTTAGGGTTAGGTATAGAGTTAGCGTTATTGCACATTATCAAATATGAATAACAGTCAGCTGTCATTAAGGCCTGTTTTTGAATAAGACAGATTTGGTCTATTAAAAAGGGGAAAGTAATTAAGCGTCTTCTCCTGTTCTCTCAAGACTCATCAATAAAGCTAAATGAGGAACGATTTCTTTCTGTCCATGACATTAAATTACCTTCTTCATTCCCTTATATACTGTTTCAAGGTTCAATGAGCTTTCAATACATTCACATCTGTGCTTTATGGCTTTTAAGAGACTGGATCTAAACTAAGTAAAAAAAAAAAACATTTTAAGAAGTCACACACACACACTCTATATATGTGGTAAAATGAGTTAAAACAAATACACTCAATCTATTGTAAGGAATTTTGTAATTGTTTTTGTGCTAGAACTGATTATTCTTTTATATTAGGTTATTTTCTGTTACAAATTGAACAAAGAAGCTGGGACTGTGAGGAACTGTGATAGTCCATACTCATATTGTTAGAATATTTGGAATGCATGGTACTTTCAACGGAGAAATATTGAGCACATAGCTTGGGTGGGGAATTTTGGAACGTAGTGTCTGCCTCAATAAATTGCAGAATGAGAGGGCAAATTTGACCAATTATGTGCATTTGTAAGGGTGTCTTTGGGTCTGCTTTGCTTGGTTGTATGGGGGGTTGAAAGAATCTCAGGGATAACAAGGTGCAAAGGAATGTTTCTGCGACCTGTCCAATTGCCGCATACACAGATATAGTGTGGAAGTGGTCTTAAAGGATGACATTATAGCGGCGTGTTCTGTTATTCAAAAGTGATTGCAGCCATTTTCTGTGGCACAGATTTCATCCGCTGTGAACCAGAACATTTGTCTCTGCTTTCTTAAATAGTTCCGCGATAAAATAAAAAAAATAAAAATAAGATAATTTAAAAAAAATACCTAATATGAAACAATTAAAAGGACAAGATAATAATAAAAAAAAGAAGAGAAAAAAAAACAAGATTTTAAAAGAAAGATCAAAATTAAAATTGGATTATAAGAACAAATAAAAATAAGAGACGTGATAAAAAAAGACAACAAAAAAGAAAAAGATTAAAAAAAAAGAAAAAATTATAAAAATAATTAAGATAAGAATAAAAAAAGAAAAAAAATTATAAAGAAACAGTATTCTTGTATTACGGCAATAAGCATATTTTTGACTTCAGTAATATTGTTTTTCAATTGTCTGTCAATTATCCTTTACACTGTCATGGAATGCACTTTACAAACTTAAATACCCTTAGAAGCAAACAAACAAAGAAGCTGCACTGAATAAGCTGTTCAGTGAGAGCCCTCTGTACGTCTATATAAAGCTTAATGAGAGCATGGAGACGTATTCCAAGATAAAGTGTATCAATGAAATAAATTAATTAGAATGTACAACCTTTAACCCTTCTTTAATGAAAAAAGGGGGGGGGGGGTCAGATTTAATCCAGTATTGTGGTACAAATGAAAAGCAATACAAACAAAATGTCAATAAAAGAGAGAATGAGAATGACTGTGCCTTATATCCCACAACAATAACAATACAGAAAACTACAACCTCTTTGTGCATGTTGGGCTTAATTCAATTACTTTGTTTAATACTAGAGGGATAACACATTGATGTTTAGTTGAAGATGTAATGAGGTAGACGGCATTGTCTTCAGTGTTTTGCATGAGTACAAGGTTAAGATGTGGGGAATTCAAGATTGAAGACTGTGAAAGGGCTGCCATCTACTGGGGCATTATGGTATTTAAGTTCCTTGCTACTGGATTGAGAGTATCAGATTGTGGCAGAGCAAAGCTCTGCTCTTTAGAAATTGGCAGGGATGGGGTTAACTTCCCCTACCTGCCTGGGTTTATTATGTTCAGGTGGCTGGGGTTGATTAGTTGATTAGGTTGATTAACGATCAATCAGCGCCCAGCCACCTGATATAAAAGGAGGCCTCTGCTTCTCATTTGGAGAGAGGGAGCTGAGGAAGCAGGTTGGTGTTTGTTTTGTGGTTTTTGAATTTTCTAAATCCAGTGAAGGCATTGCCCAGCCTGGAAACTTTATTTTTGTGAGTTTTGTTTTTGCTTTATTTGTGTTTGAGTATCTGTTATTTTGCCCTTGTGCACTTTATTTTTGTTTATTTATAATAAAATAGTTATTTTTTTTGAACTGCAGTCTGTCTCTGGGCCTCTATCCACTCGCCAGCCTGCCACACAGATATTTAAATAAAAGTACAGAACATGCTGAATTAAATTGGTTATACAGGAATAAAGATATAAAGTAAGCGATTCTTAGAAAACTGACTACAGCTGTTTCCTTTAACAATATCAAACTTATTTTAATCCACCAGATACTTTTTTTTTTTTTTTTTTTTTTTTTTGGTTTGTTTTTTTACTCTGCAAATATTGAGATTCTAGAGGAAAACTCCTTCTGTGAGGGTTGCAAAAGCGCCAGACAGTGGGTAATAATGCTTGAGCGAACAGAGAATAGTTTTCCACAGTAAGATGAAAATCTGAAGTGTATTGTTCTGTGATGAACAAGCACAGCAATCCAGGGGCATTCAGTGACAAAAGGCCTCTCGTTTATTACACTGTCTGTGTTGAAGAGTGATTAGGAAAAAGATACAATTCTGTCATGAATTATTTAGATTTACTTAAGCACTCAGAATAAGCCAATTCAAAGTGAGAAATGCTAATAATTTTATATCACAAACATAGTTGCTACATTCTACACTGTATATAAGCATAACTGCTATATTTAATAGGCACAGTGGCACAGTTTCAAGTGCCATTAACCCAGAATAACAACTATTTACTATTACAAATATCTAGCGTGTCTGGACACTGACTGTTCTTGTCACTTTGGAGTAAATGGCTCTGTGAATTTCTCCAGCAAGATCCTGCTGTTAGAATATCTTGGTGTATCGGCCCCCTGGAAGCCATAAAAATGATGGAACTAATGCAGCCACATTACATTGCAAATTTAAACTACTTGTTTTAATTAAGAAAGTTGCACTGTACGTTCTATCAGTCCATTTAGCTAATTGCTAATCTCACTGTATCACATTCCCTTAGGTGTGTTAACCAGATCACTTTATCGTTCCCAGGGTGAAAACAAGACTTTGCAATGTCTACTTCATTCAGCAAACAGTTTTTTATTTGACTAATAGCAGTTTATATTTGTTTTGATTGAGCGTATAAATGACCTTTACAAGAAACTTCTCACCTATTTTTTTTCCCCCATTAGTTTTTCACAACTATGTGCTAAAGGGATGTTTCACAAATCGCACAGATCAATCAATAAAATTCAATTGATCTGTATTCTGGGCTAATGTTTGCTTCAGATGCCTCTAAAATAGCATGCAAGAATGTTGAGCATATTCAGATTAAGCTGTTTAAGCCAAATGTGTCAGTTATAATGAATTAGTGTCTCTTTTGTAGCAATTTAGACAGGAACACTCAAGCGTCTTAGATATAATGAGAATGACACCTTGTGACACCTATTTTCAGTCATTGAATCTTGTACCCTGGGAATTGCTGGTATTAAAACAAAGCCCAGTCCACAGCACAAATTTAATCGTCATAAAGATTTTTACTCTGTCTCTTGGTCCTTTGTCCCAATCTCGAATATGAGCTGGAAATAATAAGTTGGTTCCCGGACTGCAATATTACTTCTCTTTCTTGCTTTCTTTTCTTTAAGCAATTTCTTAAATTGTCACTTGTTTTAACAAGCATCTGTGCAGCCATCTGCAGGCTATGTAAATTTGCACTATGAATATTCAATCTTACTTTAATATAAGAATATTTCTTCATGCATTTTCACACTTTAGAGAAGGTAGTTTGTAAAGAAAATAAATTTACATGTGATTATTTTTCCTGTCGCTTAACAGGCAGATTGAAGCCTAACCCAATTAAAATGATTTAAGAGCTCAGATTACAAGATGAATACAAAAACAAAAAAATGCATTAAATTTCCACACATTTTATGCATCAGGACATTTGAATTCTTCTGAGCAGTAAGGTTAAAAGATAATAGATGTGGAAAAGAAGGGATGGACCGTTGCAAATCTTAGTCTTTAAAAGTGTCAAAATACTGTCTATAAAGAGCTGATCAGTTAGCTCAGTATCATATGTACTATTAATCATTAACTATCACACTGCAGGAAGATTGCATTCATCTGTGACTGATTAATAGTCAATGCCTATGTATCTACTGACACTGTATATTCACAAATTTATAACACGAAAATGTTTCCTTTTGGTTTATAGTCTCCATATATCCTTTTTTATAGTGATAAAAGCAGCACTTACTCATCTGATGTTATTCTTCAGTTTAAATCTTTAAAGAATACTATGAATACAGATGAAGATTGTAGTGAAACTTTTCTCCGTTGCCACTGCTGTATTATGTAGCAATATCCCAGAAGGATTTTTACACTTCGCAGGACTGTGTATAGGTCTGCTTTCAAACTTTAATAGTTTTACAGTAAAGGTTGTTCTATCAAGCACCCACAAATAAATAAAATAGTATAGTATTTAATATTATAGATATATTATATCATATATTTGGCATAATATAAAAATATATATATTAAATATATATAAAGTATGATATATCAAATATATATATATATATATTTTCTATATATATAATATATATAAGATATTATATAATATATATATATATATATCCTTGGCAGAACAAAGCTCTGCCCTTTTTCTAAATCCAGTGAAGGCATTGCCCAGCCTGGAAACCTTTATTTTGTACATTTTGCTTTTTGTCTTTCTTTTTGTGTTTCAATCCCTTTGTTTTGGCCCTTGTGCCTTTTTATTTTTGTATCTATTTATAATAAAAGTATATTTTTTTGAACTGCAGTCTGTCTCTGGGTCTCTATCCACTCGCCAGCCTACCACAATCCTACTATAAGTATTTACTTTGAAGATTTAAGCTATTACAAAGGTTAACAGAAGACAGATTAACTCAAAGCAATGCTAAGAAGTTAATGTCCCCACCCCAGTGATGTTTATTATCTGCCTTCACTGTCGTTTCTAGGCCTTGTAAAATATGCATTTACATTTCATATTTAATCGAGGAACATCATGGAAGCATCTTCCTTCTGGGAAAGAATGAAAAGGTGAGTGTTTCAGCATCTAGGAACATTCATATTTCTTATTTGAAACCAAAGCTTTTTTTTCCCCATCAAATATGTTGGTGGTCTTTTGGAAACTTGGCTGCTATGCTCTGTAGACATTGAATAATCAATGGATCTCACATCCAATTTTCAATTCAGAATCACTAAAGATTCCTGACAACTGAACCAATAAAAGCCATACAGGTGATTCCCTGCTTCATAGCCAGCTAGCTGCACCTGTCAGTATTCAGGAAATATTAATTGCTAAGGACAGATCAGCTCCACAGGAACAGATCCTCCGCTGCGGTAAAATAAACTGGCACCTTCAAAGCAAACCTTTGGGTCAATAGCTCAGAGGTGTGGATACACTTCTAATCAGATCCATTAGTGAAAATCTATCTTAGACATGAGATGTGGCTATTCCCTTATCATCTGACAAGCAGAGCCCTTCTCTCCTGACATCACCAGGCCTGGTGGGCCTTCTCTGGAGATTTACTCCAAGCGGTGTGTGTGGCTGAGGGTTATCTTGTGTGCCAGGAGTGCTTCCAGTTCCTATACAACCGGGGCTCAGCTGAAAGCTTGATCTATGCTGATGTCTTGTTATCTTGTTGTCTCATATACAGCTCGCAAATCTCACAGTCTTTGCAGAGGCACAAAGAGTAGGATTTGAGGAATATTTTCCTTCTTTCTATCTTATTTGACCCATGTTTTTCAATCCAATTTCTACCCTAATTAAAATGGTAAAATTGACTGATGATCAAGATCAACTAGTAACCTGTGCTCCAATCATTGAACCAATCTACTTCCTTTCACCTGCTAAGCCTAAGTGACAGAAGATACGAATCCAGGAATTATCTGCCTAGACTCATCAGGTGCCTGTCTAGTAAGGGTTGCTGAAGGTCCCTAACCCAATAGAAAACAATGCAGCCCTTCCTGTGAGTCCCCAGTCAAGATGGGCAACTCAGTGAAGACAAAACCTGAAGCACTGGGTTGCCCTATATTATTGTATATGTGTAAAATTCATGTATTCCATTTTACTTAGCATAGTAGCCAATTAGGCCATTCCTGTCCAACTACAGCACCACATGGTGCTAATAAGTATAATAATAAGGGCACTGGTACAAAACAGTATTTTATCTTAGCTTTGTTAGATTTTGTTCCTTACAACAAGTTATCTTCACTCAGAACCATACAGTACAAGTTGTATATTCATTTGCATTTAAATTCAAGCAAGCAAGCCTAGGCTTGAAATAAACATTAGTCAACAACAGTGCAATGAAAAGTAACCTGTTCATTTCTTCCCCCAGATTCTATGATAAGGCTCTACTGGTTGTGTTAGATGGATAAATTGAAAAAAATACGAAAACAATTTAAAACCCAGCTATGTGAGAAAAATGTCTAATATTTGCAAATACAGGTTGTGTAGCTCTCTGCGGTTAAGAATACAATTCCGAATCCCAGTGGCAAATTCCAGTTACCAATCTGGTGATACACCCAACAAACTTGATAGTCTACAGCATGGAAATCGCAGGGGCCAGAAACTGCAGAAAGCTTAAGCATTAGTCTGTCATTGCTTGAGATCTGTGTTTTCATACACTCAATAACAAATTAAATAGCTTGCATGTGTATATCAAACAGATACAGTATATATATATATATATATATATATATATATATATATATATATATATATATATATATATATATATATATATATATATATATACTGGCAGCAATTACACATTTCTTTCCGTTAACACTTTTCTCCATGCAGGGCTGACATTTCCAAGCTGAGCTTCAGGTGTTGGAGAAGGTGTTTATTCCATTGTGCATTTCCCTGCTCCCTTTCCAATCACTGAGGTGTCGAAGCTGGTTTCCAGACTAATACAAGGCTCGTAAGAATTTGAAAAAGATACTGCAGGTGTATTAACCTGAAAAAACAACTTAAGAATGTAAGAATAATGAAGAGAAATCAGCATCAGCTGCTAACTTATATGCCAGTCCGAAGAATAAATTGATAAAAATGCTCCTTATGCTGGGATACATTTCTAAAGTCCTGGAAAACATTATGTTTCCCATTTTCTGGGTAACCTGCTCTTTCCCTATGCTAGAGTCATGTAGCAGGGCAGAGGCTGAGCACAAGCCAGCAGTGTATCACACAACATTGCCTGTTACACTCTTACTCCCTTTAACCTCAGCGATCGGCTGATTCACTGTCGTTACAGACG
The DNA here is from genome assembly GCF_017654505.1 of Polyodon spathula. Taxonomy (NCBI): domain Eukaryota; kingdom Metazoa; phylum Chordata; class Actinopteri; order Acipenseriformes; family Polyodontidae; genus Polyodon; species Polyodon spathula. Next base: position 34,163,256 of record NC_054545.1, on the reverse strand, counting down.
GTGTCCTGTCCCAAGTCACTGAAATGAGATGAGGTTAAAAGCTAAAACCATGAATGCAGACGAGCCTGACTCTTTTGTATTGTGGTTAAGGCACTTGCTTGTGGTGCGCGGGGTCGTCAGTTCATGCCCAGCTTCCATCCTGTTACGGTACCATTTCCCATTATCCATGTAACTTGCACTTTCCCTGTGATAGGAAATGGTTCCCCATTATCCAGGTAATTTACACTTCCTCTGTGCTCAAGAAATCTTTCACTTTATCTTTAACACTTGCACTTTTCATTTACCTGGTGACCTGCATTTCCCAAGGTAATTACTGTGATATCCCAGGAAACTAATACCAGGAGATCATTGAAAGGTATTTCAGACTAGCATCAGTATACTCATTACCATAGAGATTATAAACAGAACATTCTGGGAAATATCTGGAATATAAATGTAATTAGCTACTTATACTGTACATTGGTGTGCACAGAAAATAAATCGGACGCACTGCCCAAGAGCATAATGATACAGTAGCTGCTATAGAAATAAACAACAAGTTTCATTTGAATTATGCATGAAGGGGTAATAAGCATAAAAGCGTTAATGCTATGATTAAACCCCTGTCAGAACTGATTTGTAGCAGATCATTTTACTTATTAGTATTTATTTTATAGCCTAATAACTCATTTAATGTTGAATTCCCACTGGCCATTTCTTTAAAAGAAGTTGCACTAGCGACTTTAAATATTCACGCACATTCCTTTCCTTTGCGGGGGAGGAAAACGCATCTCTTTCCACCAGCAATCAGTTAGCTTTCTAATGTTATGCTGGCAGCTCTGCTGTGTGCATCACTAATAAAGTCAACAGCAGAATAAAGAAATGCCGAGAAAAGCAAATTAAAAAAGAGAGAAAGAAAGCTCTGCAGATGTTTATGGGGTGCCATGTGTAAAACAAAAAAAAAAGTAATATTTTAACATCTTTTTTTTCCAGATTTAGCTTAAATCTCGTATTTTTTCCCAGATTTATAAATGTTGTGAAAATAATAAATATTGTTTAAATGTATACATTCAGATATAATTTATAAATCTAGTTACAAGTATTTAACTAAGTCTTAAATCCTTAACAAGATTTAACATTTAGCTAAATATAAAACTAAATCTTAAATCTCTTAACAAGATTTAACATTTAGCTAAATATAAAACTAAATCTTAAATCTCTTAACAAGATTTAACATTTAGCTAATTTTTTAAACTAAATCTTAAATCGCTTAACAAGATTTAACATTTAGCTAAATATTTAACTGGCCAGCTAAATCTGGAGCAAATGAGCTCCGCCCAATGAAATCACGCGAAAGCACAAAGTCGGCGAAGCTCATTTGCATACAAACTCCAGATTTAGGTTGCCAGTAGATATATAGATTTATAGATTATATCTGAATGTACACATTTAAAAAATATATATTTATTTTCACAACATTTATACATCTGGGGAAAAAATACAAGATTTAAATTAAATCTGGAAAAAAATACAAGACTTAAGCTAAATCTGGAAAAAAAGATGGCATGGCACCCCATAGGTGTTGTCTTCCTGTATTTATTCCATTAGCACTTCCCCTAATAACATTTTTTTTTAATCCCAATTGTTACTGTAGAAAACTCGAGCAGCTTCTGTATGTAGGGTTTTCAGATTATGGTATCAAAGAGAGAACTTTAAGAGTAAGCCTGTACAAGAATCATTCCTCCATAAGCACAAAACACGCAACAGTGCTAAATTTAGAAATACATAAAGACAATAAATTCAATGACAAACGCATCGACTGGAAGTCGGAAGGCATTCTGAAGAAATTGAAACATCCATCCTTGCATTTATTATGTTTCTTTTAGTACTTCTAAACAGTACAAGCATAAACTGACATGGCGATTCTTACCAAAGATACAGTATGTGTTATTATTGCAGTTGAAACAAATAGACTTATACAGACCCTTATGGTATGGCAAGGGGAATTACAAAAATTGTCAATGTGTAAACTAAGAAGGGCTGTCTGTTACAATTCTGAGATGTGATTGGTTTATTGGCACCCAGGTTAAAGCTTGTACTGTAATTTGATGATAAACTAATTTATTGCATTTGTGCATGAAGAAACTAATTAAAGCAGAATGTCCATACCAAACAAACAAAACATTCAATACTGCTGAAGTCCAACAATAAAACAAATGCTCACCTCTTCTACAGTGCGGCCCAAGGACTGCAGCACTGAATTGTATTGAAGCATTCAATCAGCTGCAGCAGGGAGATTAGCAGCACTTCAAAAGGAATGGACCCAGCATGGTGCCTGGGGGTGCTCCTCATCTCTCACATATATTCCCCCATGGTATCTTGTATTATACAAGTGAAGCTGACTCCAGCCTTTTTGAAGGTGCAGCCATGTGATCAACCAAATTAAAATGCTGTTTCTTGAATTATTACATTAAAAAGCAAGGGGGTAAAGAGAAATCATGTGATCATTTATCATTTGATATCAGAAAAAAAAAAAAAAAACTAAATTAAATAAGAGCAAGCTTTAAAAAGCCAATGGCCTAGTCAAGTCTTAAAATGCATTTACACATTTTAAACTAAAGTCCATAAGATCATTTCTTATGCAATGCATGTTAAAACATGTATACTGGACTATGTTTAGGAGTTATTTGTTACATTTTCAATATGTAACAAACCAAACTTTCTCTTCTTTCACTTTCTCTTCCCTGCACACTTTCACACAGTGCCCCCGAATCACTCTGCAGCATTAGAGCTGTACTTGATATTCAAGTCGTTGCGAAGTCCTTTAAAATGCTCCCTGTGTCTTAATCCAGCATTAGTATTCCATGAGCTGTCCCATGACAGAGCCCAAAAAAAAAGATATTGAGCTTCAATGAGAGCATATGGAAAAGTAGCATTACACTTTAAGTTGTCACAAATACTCCTGAAATTAAATCAAACAGATGTATTGGAAATCATTGTTAAGATGCACTCTTAATATGCACTCTACATGTATTATTTGAAAAAAATGTTAGTGTCATTTGTCTGTGTAACATGTTGGGGGGGGGGGGTTATACACTAGTCTTGTGGTCATTTTACTCCAGTTTTTCTACCCAATTTTAAATCGCCATTTCGGTTGTGGCTATGCAAACCATTAACCAATCAGGACTGAAGGTCAAGGGCCTGTGTTCCTGCTGTCAAACCATTCTCCTACTTTCACCAGTGCTGTCAAGTTCCAGAACCTTGAAGGGGAGTCCCAGTCTGGCTAGCCTAAATTTAAGCTTGTCTGGCGCATGACCAGTAGGAATCACTAATGCGCAATGAGAGGAACTCCCAGCCCAGCAGATCCTTTTTTCTTAAATTCAGTAATGGTAATTATTAAGTAAGGGAATTATTATTATATTATTATTATTATTATTATTATTATTATTATTATTATTATTATTATTATTAATAATAATAATAATAAATAATAATAATAATTGCTGCTGTGTTGTAGAAGCAGCAGGAACGTTGTGCTTATTTATTTATTGATTCATTTTAGTATTGTTTTAAATCTGAACCGTGGAAAGTAAGGCAGTTAGAAATGAGAGATGATTCTCGTTCTAATAAGCGGATCAAGAACCCCCACCCCCTCCCGCTGGTTCAATTTCAACACACACTGTTTTATGCATTTTGTTTTGGGTTTTGTGTTTGGGTATCACTGCAGAAGTAGAAGAAAACACTGGATCATTTTATGTGTGGTCAGCCTGATGTATAGCTACCCCCCTTTGGACAGACCCAGAACCCTGTCTAGGGGGAGAGATGTTGATTCCATGCTCAGCAACATTTCAGAAGCAATTTCACAAATTTAAGAATCCAGGATGGCTTTGGGCGAAACACAATTCAATCTGTGAACACTCCTAGGGGTTTCCCACTGAGATGGGTGTGCTACGATCGAATGCTGTCGGAGCTTTAGAAGCTGTAAAATGGTTAGTTTTAAATAGCGAGCTATATGTTATTATCCCATTTATGATGGTGTGAGAGGAAATACAAACTGTCCCCAAAGGAAAACTGTAGAAAACACATCAGAATCATGTTGAATAAATAAATAAAACAAATACAGTATAGATTGCAATCGGGAACAAAAAATAAATAAAGCATAAGGGACGCCTTGAATTAATTCTGTGTCAATTATGTCACCACTGAACCTGCCCCAGATGAGCGTGCATCAGTTCCCAGTGAATGTCTAGACTGGCTCTGTCTGGGTCAGTGAAAGATGACTTCCTTTCTGTGAGTGTCTTTCAATGCTGGACTCACAAGCAGGCCATGAAAACAGCCTGGAATAAAATATGAAATAAGGATGAACAGTATGTCACAGTGCTTGTGCAAGTACACTGTCAACCCACACTCCCTGATTGCCTCAGCCTTAAAAATCCATTCAGAGCCAGTTGCTTGTATCAGTATATTCATGTACAGCAGGTTCCATACTTCCTGTCCAAGCCTTTTTGAAATGAGAAAAACTGCTTTAATTTATGTAACTAGATTACACTTCTTGTCCAGCAACACAAAATGTTCTTCATATAACAAATTCTGACTTGTGAGGCTGGATTTTCAAAAAAAAAATAATACAGAGGGGTGGCTAAAAGCATTGTAACAGATGTGCTACAGAAATTGGCATTATATAGTTTATATATAGTATTTTATTGAAAAATGTGTAGAAAAAAATAAAAATCTAAGTCAATGTACAATCCCAGGTTTTGTTTTATGGTGACACAGTGTCTAATACCCATCCAGAAGGTATTAAAGCAGTATGTAATACACAGCTAGATTCTATTGCCCTGAAAGTCATTTTCCATTTTGATTATTTTCCTCCTACTGGTAGTCATTAACAAGAACACTTTTATAATGATGGGCATGCAGGTCCCACAGATATATCAAGATTGAAAAGCTGTCACCTGTAATACAGCATATTAATGGGAGTAATGACCGGACAGCCTCCATTCCATTGGTATGTTGAGAGAACTGCTTACTCAGACATTAACATCTGTCAACCATCTAGCATAGCTAGAAAGGTCACAAACATGATGGCAGAAGAAAATGTGTTTTTCTGAATATGGAAATACATTAAATGCCTGAGTGCTCTGAATACTGAATATCCGAAGCCTTTTGCCGTGTGTATTGTAAGAATGGAAATGTTGACATTTTTTCTGGTGCATTTATTTCAATTCTACAGATAGGCATATTAAACAGTTATCTTATTATGTGTATATGTTATTATTAAATATGCTTTTTTGAAGTTGAAGTTGTAGTAAAAGCATAGCAAAGTGCAATAAAACATATTGAATGCACGGTAAAGGAAATGTTTGTAAAGCCCAGAGAGGTATGGTAAAGCATATAAAAAATTGTGGCAAGCCAATGTAAACTATGCTAAATGTGGTAAAAGCAGGTATAACAAGTGAAAAGCATGGGAACACTGCAAGATTGCTGTGCAGATTTAAAGTGTTGTCTCAGAGACATATCCCCGGAGGGACTGGCCTTCCAGGTGTTTAAAAGAAATCACGCCTAACAAGCTGTACATTGCACCTATAGCAGGCATTAGCAATATAGTACACCACCAGCCAGCTTCTTCACAACTATGCAAAAGAGCCAGGCTTGTGTGTGGCTCGTCGTCCGAATCCAGAACAGCAGAATGTGGGATAAAACAGAAAAAAACAAAACTTAACTAAAGATACAGCACATTGAAGTGATAACTTGTGTTCCCATAGTGAGATTGCTTTAAATACCAGCAATAAAGAAGTGCTCTGAAGCAGACTTTTGCTTATTCTGAAACCAAGAAGCTTTTTCAGAACCCTGGCCACAAACACAGTGACTGTGCAGGCTGTTCAGTTACAGTTCTTTCCTTGTCCACAAAACTAACAATAAAACACAACTTTTTTAAAATGAAATCTATACAGCTATACAAGTAATAAAGCCTGTCAACCTAAGAAAAATGAAAATGCAGATGTGGATTTTAAAGCCGAAGAAACCACTCGCTCTCCCTCCAGATCCCAACTGTCTCATTAAGGTTTTAGTTAAAACTTCAGGGTATCAGTAGTGCTCCTTGTTCCAGCTAATTGCCTCACTCCTCAAAACTACATTAACGATTTAGGTGAAATATAGCCTGCTGCTAGTGTTGGCAAGGGATTAGCTAATTAGTATTAAAAAAAATAACAAGATGTTCTTACAGTTAATTGTATCTGCATGCACTGTGATGAATTATTAAAAAAATATCACTCCCTGCCAATGCTTACAGTTGTATTCAGCCGCAGGAAGTGATCTCTAGCAAGAGCTGATCCAGGGCTTCTGTGCGCTGGCTTAGCCGAGGAGTGTGCAAATTAACAGCATCCTTTCTCTTTACGCTATTCCACAGACAGTTAGATCAAGTCATCAGAATGTAGCGTGACATAGTCCTGATGTGCATCACTGTACTGAATCTAGTGCCTAGATTTGAAGAGCTTGAAGACAGTTGCTCTGAGTGTATTAAGCATAATCCTGCCAATATGATTTACTCTAAATAGTCTGTTTATGGATGTATGTAAAGCACAGCCTATACATTATACATACACATATGCAAGAAAGGGATCCCATTTCAGGTTGTTTGCCATTATTTTTAGCTGACAACCCACCAATTTGTTTTTGGTATTTGTAACAATAAATGATATTCAGTGCTTGTATTCAGAAACTGGATGCTTTCCTCGAAAAGCAAACTGGCACATACTATGCATTGCTTTTATTGCCTGTATTCATATTGCCTGTATTCCAATACCAGAGCTTTTGTTATACTACTTTGTAAGCATTCACTGCCCTCTACGTGTCAGTTAAGGTAGTGCAACTTGTTTATATATAAATTAATGCTTTGTTTACGTTAATTATCATTAGTGTTTTATGATAATTACTGGACAATGACACTGTACAAGTATATGTCAAGTTGTCAGTACATTTCTCATGTAAATAGTTGGAGTGAACTGAATTAACCTTTTTTTTTTTTGCACCTAGTAGCAATGTATTTCGCTGAAGTACAGTAATAATTTAACCCTTAAGGTCCTGCATTATTTTTGTTGAGCTGAAGAATAAACACCTTTATTGAGTTGACATATATTTATTGAGTCAGCATATATTTAAACACACTACTTCAGACTGGGACCTAGTATTCCTGCACATTTTATAAGCAGCCGATTATTAAGCAGTGCAAATTTACTTAAGTTAATTGTTTAGGCTTCTCATTACTTCCCCCACCCATCCTCTTCAGACAAGAGATCTGGGTTGCATGTTCCGCCTAGTGGAAAAGTCTCCATTAGACTGATGTTTGAATGTACACCTCAGTCTACTTCTTCTTGTACTATTTGATATTCTATTATATGAAACATACAGCTCTGATTAAACAATCATGCACCCGCTCTTAAGATCAAAGAGGACTCGACAGTCCTAGTATGGCAAAGAGATTACGGATCCTGAGAGCTGCATCTCCACCCTCCTCTTCTTATCTATTCTCTCATTCTTTACAGATTTGAAACAAAGAACAGATGGCTTGTTCCAGTCCCATGTAAAACTGCAGATGGGTGCTTAGATATAGCATCTCTTCATTGTATTTGTTTTGCATGGTCTGCATGTACTGGTAACCGTGCAATTCGATCAAGTCACTCATGAGTTGGTCTCCAAAACCCTGGGTGAACTGTCCTAATCTACTTTATTATCATACATGAACAATAATATTAACACAATAAGACTACTGAGTATGCATTTTAATATCAATACTGACATCTATCAATTGAAGTAAATAGTATCTTTCATGTTATATCTGTACAGGTAGGCAAAATGGGTTGAGAAAACTTGTCACCCATCAGTGTCTACAATTTTCACACAAACAATCCTGAAAAAAAACCTATTTTGTTCTAATACATGTAATGTCTGTTAAACCGCTTATACAGTGGCTTGCGAAAGTATTGACCCCCCTTGGCATTTTTCCTATTTTGTTGCCTTACAACCTGGAATTAAAATGGATTTTTGGGGGGTTTGTATCATTTGATTTACAGAACATGCCTACCACGTTGAAGATGCAAAATATTTTTTATTGTGAAACAAACAAGAAATAAGACAAAAAAAACAGAAAACTTGAGCGTGCATAAGTATTCACCCCCCCCAAAGTCAATACTTTGTAGAGCCACCTTTTGCAGCAATTACAGCTGCAAGTCTCTTGGGGTATGTATCTATAAGCTTGGCACATCTAGCCACAGGGATTTTTGCCCATTCTTCAAGGCAAAACTGCTCCAGCTCCTTCAAGTTGGATGGGTTCCGCTGGTGTACAGCAATCTTTAAGTCATACCACAGATTCTCAATTGGATTGAGGTCTGGGCTTTGACTAGGCCATTCCAAGACATTTAAATGTTTCCCCTTAAACCACTTGAGTGTTGCTTTAGCAATATGCTTAGGGTCATTGTCCTGCTGGAAGGTGAACCTCCGTCCCAGTCTCAAATCTCTGGAAGACTGAAACAGGTTTCCCTCAAGAATTTCCCTGTATTTAGCGCCATCCATCATTCCTTCAATTCTGACCAGTTTCCCAGTCCCTGCCGATGAAAAACATCCCCACAGCATGATGCTGCCACCACCATGCTTCACTGTGGGGATGGTGTTCTCGGGGTGATGAGAGGTGTTGGGTTTGCGCCAGACATAGCGTTTTCCTTGATGGCCAAAAAGCTCAATTTTAGTCTCATCTGACCAGAGTACCTTCTTCCATATGTTTGGGGAGTCTCCCACATGCCTTTTGGCGAACACCAAACGTGTTTGCTTATTTTTTTCTTTAAGCAATGGCTTTTTTCTGGCCACTCTTCCGTAAAGCCCAGCTCTGTGGAGTGTATGGCTTAAAGTGGTCCTATGGACAGATACTCCAATCTCCGCTGTGGAGCTTTGCAGCTCCTTCAGGGTTATCTTTGGTCTCTTTGTTGCCTCTCTGATTAATGCCCCCCTTGCCTGGTCCGTGAGTTTTGGTGGGCGGCCCTCTCTTGCCAGGTTTGTTGTGGTGCCATATTCTTTCCATTTTTTAATAATGGCTTTAATGGTGCTCCGTGGGAGGTTCGAAGTTTCGGATATTTTTTTATAACCCAACCCTGACCTGTTTGGAGAGCTCCTTGGTCTTCATGGTGCCGCTTGTTTGGTGGTGCAGGCTCTGGGGCCTTTCAGAACAGGTGTATATATACTAAGATCATGTGACAGATCATGTGATACTTAGATTGCACACAGGTGGACTTATTTAATTATGTGACTTCTGAAGGTAATTGGTTGCACCAGATCTTATTTAGAGGCTTAATAGCAAAAGGGGTGAATACATATGCACGCACCACTTTTCCGTTATTTATTTTTCAGAATTTTTTTAAACAAGTTATTTTTTTCATTTCACTTCACCAATTTGGACTATTTTGTGTATGTCCATTACATGAAATCCAAATAAAAATCAATTTTAATTCCAGGTTGTATGGAAACAAAATAGGAAAAATGCCAAGGGGGGGGGTCAATACTTTCGCAAGCCACTGTACTAGTAGCCTAGGGATCCGCATAGGTGGTGGGGCTTTGTGTTCAACTTGGTTTAAGAATTTTCATCATCCAATAAAACTACTACCTAGTTTTCCTTGTTTGCTGTGCATTGGACTTGATCTGCACATCAATGACCTTTACTTGCCACAAAGAGAAAGAACAAGTAATAAAGCATTGATTATATTTATTTGAAAAGAAAATACAGCTTTAAGATTTACTGTAACACATTTAAAGTCTCATTTACAATTGTGCTTTTGTCAATGTTTTAACAATTTAAACATTTCTTTTGAAAAGGTTGCCCATTAAATCTGCTTTGAAATCTATACTGCAGTACCATGCACCACAAGTTTCATACTCATGCTAACTAACTAGAAAATATTGTTTTAATTTGTATTTACAACTTGTAGAAATACTTGTATAACTTACACTACAACGTGATGCAAATCTGTATTATGTACAATTGTCTACATATAAGAAGTAATTGATGTTGTTTTAAATTAGTTTGCTAAGGCCAATTAGAAAAAAAAAAGTTTTGTTCTTATATATTCCAATAAGTCCAAAATATGCTTCCCACACCCTACACCTACAGAGGTATTATTCTGCTGCTTTACCTTTACACCTTCATTTAATTATACTAGATCTCTATTGCTTTCTTATTTTATAGAACATAAACATACAAAGTCAAATCCAAGTGTACTACATAATGCTTTTACAACACTTCACTAATAAGGCAAAATGGAGTACTTATTTGTTATTCGATTATGTTAAATCGGTAAACAGTATTTAGAAATATCTAACAATCTCACATAGATGTAGAGGAATACAGATGTGTTGGCAAAATGTTCTCGTTGCAACTCTAGTTGTAAAATTTGGAAGCCAATTAATTCATAGTTCAATTGTAAAAAGCATTTGATATACACATTATTCCAATTTATTTTGATGAAAAAGAATCAATATTATACAGAAACAGGAATTCCATACTGCAAGCTACACATTAGAAGTAACTGGGGTACATAGAGAGCTCAGGTTTTAAGAACTAAAAAGTAGTCAACTTTAACGTCAATGTGTACTATTTAAAATTAGACCTCTCAGGTGCTTTTGACAGCTCCTGTCAAGTTCAATGTAATAAATTAGCAGCACCTTTAATTAAAGCAGTTTTTTTACACTAAAAGAGAACATTACAAGTTTGTCCAGCTGGTTCAGAAAATGTAATCATTTGTCATTTTGAGTGATGGCATGGCATCTTGAACATTCTGGTCCAGCCTGTGATATTCCACGCTCCTTGAGCAGAAGCCATCTCTCCATCGTCTACTTTGAGCCAAAAGGACAATCTGCAAAAGAAATAACACTTTTTCACATACCATTTCAGAGGATGCAAGGAAAATCGTGACCCCCCCAGACCATTCTGTTAAGTCTTACCTTTCTCTTGTTATGGTAAGTAATGTACACAATGGCAACCAGGAAAGCAATGATCACCAGGTGGAAAAAAAAGTGGGAGTCTTCGTCTTCTGAAGCGTAAATGGAGGTGTCCTTGATGTGGACTGCAATCTTCTCTGCTCTCTCCTCTTCTTTGGTGTCAGGCAGGTCATCGCCTTTGTCCATGTCTTCAATAAGCTCGCTCTTGGCATTTATGTCATTCAACTGCTCCCGGTCAACTGGCATCTGCAAACCCGGATAATCGTCATCATAAAGGTCAATATCTATGATGGTGGTGGGAGATCTGTCTTCGTAACCAGGCCGCGTTGGCAGTAAGTCATCTTCCTTCAAAATCTTCACTTCAGTTGCAGCAAGGATAGTGGTGAGGAGAACTGGGGTTTTTTGGGGTTTTGGTTTGGCAGTTGTTGCAGTGGTGGTGGTGATAGTCCTACTTGTTATAGTGGTAACTGTAGTGCTCTTAGCTGTTGTAGGAGCTGCCACAGAAGTAACTAGTAGTGGTGCTGGTGTTGTGGTGGTTATCTTTGCTTCTGTATTTGCAGCTTTTGCTGCTGACTTGGTGTCTTTAGGTTTTATGCTTTGAGTTTCACTGGTCAAACCTGATGCATTTAAGAGCTTTTCTTTGTCTATGTTACTTGTACTGTTCAATGGCAGATCATTTTTAGTTGCAACTTCAGGGGTAGTTACCTTTACCAACACATTTCTAGGAGTGGAATTTGATGCTGTGAGAGAAAAAAAAAAAAGTTTTAATTGTTATAAACACAGATATCAGTGCCAAAGTGTGTCCCGATCTGTTCAGAATGTAACAAAACCTGGAATAAAAAAAAAAAAAAAAAAACTAGCTACTAAAACATAACAGATCTTAAATGCGACTTACTTTTACTGCTGAATAAATATAACGGAGGCGCAGATTCTTATTTATTCGAGCCCAGAAAAAAAAAAAAGGTTCCCCATTTCAATGAACCATTAACATGCTGGTCTAAAAGTAATTACCTTAGCTCATATATACACCTACTGGTAAATTCTCCCGAGGTCAGCAGTTTATATCAATGAAATGATTCATACTGCGGACACATACTAGACGCTGGAAAATGAATAGGACTGGCTCTTACAGAGCAGCACAGTGCATGACTTCTTGCTCTAAACGGGGCCATTCACATGTGAAAAGGTACAGCCTACAAACTAATTTCTAGCTACTTCTGAAAAGACCTTTGTTGCTTGTTCGTGGATTAGTTTTCGATGCTGTGACGAAGAACATTTAAAAAGGTGGAATATAAGTGATAGTAAAAACAATCACAGCATAAAGCATATTATTACCTATATTAAATCTAAAAAATAAGAAAAAAAAATTACAAGTTTGAGTGCTTTAAAAAAAAAAAAAAAAAAAAAAGTAAACCACATTATGAAGTTCAAACCAAATAGCTCATGGATGGTAACCCGCGAACAAAGTTAATCAGGTCACTAAAAATATATATATATATATATATATATATATATATATATATATATATATATATTTTTTCAAGAAAGCACGCCTTCGCAATCCATATGGAAAAACTACAACGCGTCTATGTAATTGCATTGTAGTTACATAACATTGTCTACAGAGTAAGCTGACGCATTATCTTTATGTGGTCTAAAACGAAATTATCACCATGATTTGGAATAAACATGGGACAAAGAATTGGACTTGGGACGCAACCCCCTTCCGTCCGGATTCGGAAAAACTTTGTTTCCCGTCTTGCAGTTTAGTACATCACCCTCCCAGCCAACCCTAAACCCCTGTACTACTGGGATCCCCACTCACTGTGTAAGTGCCTCCCCCCTCCTGAGTGGCCGAGCATGTGTAAGGCACAGTTGAGTGGGGTTTGTTACTACGGACTGTGGTAGTTCCAGCACTGTACAGAGACGACGAAACAAAACTGTTAATTTTGTTTTTACCAGAAAATTTACATTTAAACTAAAATTTACTGCACTCGTTTGACTTACCCAACAAACGTGTCTGACAAGTATGAATAGTAATAATATAATACCATCGCTGTTATTCAAATTAACAAAAGAACATAAATGGAATTTCCTATTTTCAACTTCCCTATACCGAACTGCATCAAAATACATCCCCTCCCCCAAGTTTGTGGTTCATTTTCCACGGTATTACTTTGACCTAGTGTGATTTAATTGTTCAACCCTTAATTAACTAACTAACTAATTAATCAATGCACTTACTATAGACCGATGAACAGCTCGAAGGAAGTAACAACGTAAATAGCAAAAACAGAGAGAGACAAGTCAAACGACACTCCATTTTCCTGCAGTCAGCCATCTTCCAAGCGGCTAAACTGAGGGGGCGCGGTTAAAATCCACTGATTCACCCAGCGACGAAACAAGTGACGCAGGACTGAAGTATACGTGTGATTACGCCTCTTGGCTTTTTTTCTATTGTTTTTTCATCAAAGGGATCGCAAATATACTGTATTTTGTTGACTATTAATTGAGCGCAGTAGGGATTCGAGGAAATGCATGCACATGGATTAGGGAGTGGTTAACAAGTTGAAAACAGAAAGTACCGAATAGAGGAGAAACCTCAAAATGGAGCGAGGTAACCGGTGGTGTATCACAGGGATCAGTAGGTCCGATCCTCTGCTCTTCCTGATCAATATTAATAACTTAGATTCTGGTATAGTAAGCAAACTTGTTAAATTTGCAGACGACACAAATAGGAGGAGTGGCAAACACTGTTGCAGCAGCAATGGTCATTCAAAATGATCTAGATAGCATTCAGAACTCCGCGGACACATGGCAAATTACATTAAATATATAAAAAGTGTAAGGTACTGCACACAGGCAATAAAAATGTGCATTATAAATACCATATGGGAGATACTGAAATTGAAGAAGGAATCTATGAAAAAGATGTATGAGTTTGTTGACTCAGAAATGTCTTCATATAGACAATGTGCTATAAAAAAGGCCAACAAAATGTTTGGATATATAGTGAAAAGTGTTGAATTTAAATCACGGGAAGTAATGTTAAAACTTTACCATGCATCAAGAATTTTGTGTTCAGTTCTGGTCACCTCTCAACAAAAAGGGTATTCCTGCTATAGAAAGAGTGCAAAGAAGAGCAACCACAGTTATCCCAGGTTTAAAAGGCATGTCATGCAAAAAGGCTAAAATAATTGAATCTATTCAGTCTTGAACAAAGAAGTCTACTCACCGATCTGATTCAGGCATTCAAAATTCTAAAAGGACAATGTCGACCTAAGAGACTTTTTTGACCTGAAGAAAAGAAACAAGGACCAGGGGTCACAAAAGGAAATTAGATCAAGGGGAATTCAGAACAGAAAATAGGAGGCACTTTTTTACCCAGAGAATTGAGGGGAGTCTGGAACCAACTCCCCAGTAATGTTGTGAAGCTGACACCCTAAGATCCTCCAAGAAGCAGCTTGATAAGATTCTGGGATCAATAAGCTACTAACAACCAAACAAGCAAGATGGGCTGAATGGCCTCCTCTTGTTTGTAAACTTTCTTATGTAATATGTAACCAGTCACATGTGTAACCTGTGTATAAAGTTATGCATTAGATTCAGGGCTTCTCAAACTCAGTCCTGGGGACCTCCTGTGGCTGCTGGTTTTTAATCCAACCAAGCTCTCAATTACTTAACTAGACCCTTAATTGAACTGATAATGTGCTTAATTAGACATGTTTGCTTATTTTCAGCTCTTAAACAGTTGCAGTTCAAGTTACTTATCCAATGTTATAGCTAACTTGAAATATGCAACTGTTCAAGAGCTGAAAACAAGTAAAAAGGTATAATTCAGCAAATTATCAGTTCAATTAAGGGTCAAGTTAAATAATTGAGAGCTCAGTTGGAATGAAACCCAGCAGCCACAGGGGGTCCCCAGGACAGAGTGAGAAGCCCTATGAAAATTCAGATTTGAGATCCATTAAAATATTTGTTGAAATTACAACACATAGCCAACAGTTAACTATGGGGGACTTGGTGAATCTGCAGAGGGTTAAGACAGCATTCTGCTGAGGCATGCTGCTGTTCAATCCTGGCTGCCTCTGATTGGTTACAAACGTCTCAGGTAGTTGGACAATATATTCTGTATATTCCCTTTGATTCTTTGAGATGAGAACGTGCAGAACTTTTAAGTCGTTCCAAAAAATCGTCTCAAATCAGCTGGGGCCGGAGTTTTTTGCTGTTGTGCTCCTTGTTTGTGGAACTCCATTCCAGTTGACATTAGGCAGGTGGAAACGTTGGATTCTTTTCAGTTGTAATTGAAAACATAATTTTTAAATGTGCTTTTATATAATTGGTTGTAGCTGGAGTGTATTGTAAATATGAGCTCCCTTTTTTTATTTTTTATTTTTTTTTATTTTGTACAGTACTCGGGATGCTATGTTGTATAAAAATACATTGTGTATTGATTAAAGTTGACAGGAACACATCATTCTTGTTTTCAACACCCACAGGCACAAAAGGTAACCAGATTTGTATGTACTCTATTATGAAGACATATTTTGTATGGGGCACCACAAGTTGAAAGAAACAAACCTCAATGGAACAAGTCCTGTGAAAGCCTGAATTACAGCTTTTTGAAAAGCTGCCTGTCACCGATATAATCACCAAAAATAACTTTTTTGGTAAAAGTCCTTGGCTTGGAGTCTGCAACGCTGCTGTCTGTGAAAGCTAAAATTCACCTTTGCGAGTGAAGCTGTTTTGTTGTTTTTCGTCTTGTGTTTCTGCAATGCCTTCTGTGGAAAAAAAATTAAACATCGCAGAAAAGTATATCAAAAAAAAATATGACCCAGGTTCTGAATTGCCTCAGGCCACAACCACACCAAATAACCACCTCATAGTGATGTTGAAACCAGTGAAAGGCATGGCTTAATTACGATTGTGTCCTTTGATAACAGAACTCTTAAACTCTTGATTGCCAAAAGGGCATGACTACTTTAACTGGAATACACAAACAGGACTGGGGTCAATTCATTTTTCAACTCCAATTCCAATACCTATTTAAAAGCAGTTACCAATTACAATTCGACTTCCTTCAAAGGAATGGAAATTAAAATGGTTATTTTAGAGACATAATTGTTGTGAATGATTTCTTAATTGCTTTAGCTTGAAGGCAATTTAATTGACTTACAGTGACTTCCTTTTAAATGTGTTGCCGAGAAGCTAATTTCAACAGAATACTGCTAATTGCAATTTTGATCAATGAAGTGTTGGAATTGATTAAAAGGGGATTGGAACTGTGAACTGATTTTAAAAAGAAATTGACAAATGGAATTAGAATTGAAAAGTGGTTTGTTTAGACAACAGCACTACTGTATAGCAAATGTTCAAAGGCTGCATTATCAGAACCACCCACAGCATTCTTGCTTTATTGCAGTCTATATTCTACTGTTCTGAAGAGTATTCTTATTTTTCAAAGAAGCGACCATGGACAATGTAAAGATAAAGTTATTTATTTTCAGGACTTTGCAGTACTGTCAAGTAGAGCGTGTATTGTACCTATTATACACCAACAATGGAAGATTACCATACATTTTCTATTGAAATGCACCAGTCTTTTAAAAAAAAAAAAACAAAAAAAAAACACATTTGATTTGAAGGTTGTTTGTTATAGGGTCCCAGTTACAATAATCCTTCCCTTCTTACGGCTCTCTCAACAGCATGTTTCCCTTGTATCCTGGGGAATAGGACAACCGTGCCTATACCATGATAGACCTCTGAGTACCAAAAAAGAGGATTTACAAAAATATTGCACACACAATTACTAGTGAAACATATGCATGAAATGTACACCACAGACAATTTAGTGCCTTTTAAAACTATAGTTGCATAAAGTTAAGGACAACTAAACCTACCAACAACAGACAATTCCCTTCTTCTTCATGTTTTTTAGCTTTTGAATTCAAATAGTAGCATTAAGTGGCAGCCATCAAGTCCTCATGCTGTTCAAACAGACCACAAGAATGTAACATAACATTTATGCAAAGCAGCACCACATACTGGCTAGAACACAGCAGTTTTTGTTTTGTTTGCCAAAATATGTATTCTTTCAAGTTGAAGCCATATTATATATATATGTTTTTTTTTTGTTTTGTTTTTTTACCCCAGTTCTTTGCAATAGGGTATGAAAAATAAAAGTGTTCACAAAATAAGATACAAAAACCCCCCAAAACACAGGAACTGTGATGCATTTGAAAAAAATCTAGATTCCTTTGAACTGTGTTTCTCACAGAGCTTATAAGGGTTAAGAAACGTTCCTGTATCGTTAAGGTTCAGTTGTCCTTTTACAATTGAACATCATCAGTAACAGGACTGACAGTACAATAATACTTGTATCCCACATGGTACACACACAAGGTAAAACACCAGGTTGTTAAGGTAGCTATTCTTTAAAGTATTTGGAAGGTAATGATTGTGCAGAGTGGTTGCCTATGCTTCGAACTCCAGTCCTAGACCCAGTTTATGGCCGCCAGCATTGACGTTTTTACCATCAAGCAGAGCCGAGAGTGTCAGTTTAATGCCTGCAGGAAATAAGAGAATTTTATCAGGGTGGTTTAAAGATTTGAAAATGCAAGCTTTGCTAAGTTTAATCTGAATAAACCCTTGAAAATCTACATAACCTGGCCTGTACATAAAGTGGTTTACAGATTAAAATAAAAAATATTTTTGTTCTGAATGTTTACTGTAGCGAAGCCCATTGCTCAAACTCTCACCTGGCATTAGGGTTTGAGTGTATCCTAATCCAATTAGACTGGAGTTGTTCACTTTGGCCTGTAAATAAAACACATTACATTCGTTTTCAAGACACTGAAATCACAAATACACAAATATATAGTCTACTAAAGAATAGAAAATTCATAACTGGGAATATATTGCTTCATTTAACACAGTGAAATGCACCTTTGAAAAACAGGTTAATGCATGGTGACCCTTCACTTTTGGGGATCCATTAATAAAACATCTCAAATGTTTTGATTATTCCTAACAAGAAATACTAGTTTATTACAATATATAATTAAAGATTCATTACATATTGAACAGGAAAGGTTTCTTATAAAATGCCTGTTACGGGAACACTGTACTGTTATGCAAAGCTACTGTTATTAACTGCCTAGTAATGTTTAAAACAACCTCCATACAAGTTATTGATGGCTTATTACAGATCCTTAAACTAAGGGCTATACTCTCATTTATTGTCATCAGGAACACTTTTTCTAAAAGGGGTTAAGGGAAAAAACATTAAAATAAAAAGAATAACAAAAAAAAGAAACTGAGGAGTTTTACAAACTTTAAAATGAAACCTCAGTTGTTTATTTCTGGTTGACTATCTTGACTGTGCTTTTGTCCTTTCTGGAAACCATGCTTTTGAGGACTTGGAGTAAATACAGTGCCTACAGAGAGTCTACACCCCCTTGAACTTTCACTGTGTGCTTTGGGTCATTGTCATGCTGAAAGGTGAACTTCCGTCCCAGTTTCAGCTTTCTTGCAGAGGGCAGCAGGTTTTCCTCAAGGATTTCTCTGTACTTTGCTCCGTTCATTTTCCCTTCTATCCTGACAAGTGCCTCAGTCTCTGCCGATGACAAACATCCCCATAACATGATGATGCCACCACTAGGCTTCACAGTAGGGATGGTGTTCTTTGGGTGATGCGCTGTGTTGGATTTGCGCCACACATAACGCTTTGCATTTAGGCCAAAAAGTTCAATTTTAGTTTAGTCAGGCCACAAAACTTTTTGCCACATGGCTACAGAATCTCCCGAGTGGTTTTTTGCATACTTCAAACGGGAATCAAGGTGGGCTTTCTTGAGTAATGGCTTACTTCTTGCCACCCTACCATACAGGCCAGATTTGTGGAGTGCTTGGGATATTGTTGTCACATGCACACTTTGACCAGTCTTGGCCATGAAAGCCTGTATCTCTTGCAAAGCTGCCACTGGCCTCTTGGTAGCCTCTCTGATCAGTCTCCTTCTTGCTCGGTCATCCAGTTTGGAGGGACGGCCTGATCTAGACAGGATCTTGGTGGTGCCATACACCTTCCACTTCTTAATAATCGTCCTGACCGTGCTCCAAGGGATATCCAAGACCTTTCATATTTTTTTTATACCCATCCCCTGATGTGCCTTTCAACAACTTTGTCCCAGAGTTCTTTTGAAAGCGCCTTGGTGCTTATGGTTGAGTCTTAGCTTTGAAATGCACTACCCAGCAGAGGGAACCTACAGGAACTGCTGAATTTATCCTGATATCATGTGAATCACTACAACTTAACACAGGTGGAGGCCACTTAACTTGATGTGTGATTTTTAAGGCGACTGGTTACACCTGAGCTAATTTAGGATTGCTATTACAAGGGGGGTGGACACTTACCCAACCAAGCTATTTCAGTTTTTATTTTTAATTAATTTTCTACAAATTTCTAGAATATTTTTTTCACTTGGAAGTTGTAGGGTAGGATGTGTAGATAAATGAAAAAAATATATATTTTAATGGATTTAAATTCCAGGCTATAAGGCAACAAAAGGTGAACATTTTGAAAGGGGGTGTAGACTTTCTATAGGCACTGTAGCTTTGGGATTCTTGCCCTGGCAGTTCCAATACAGTGTCTGGTACCTACCGAGAACGATGCATCAGCATCGATCTGATATTTAGCAGCAATTCCGAAGTGGGTGTTGCTGTTTCCAGCTGTCCACGCCAGATTGACAGCCGTTTCCAGATTGTCATTCACCTTCTGATAAATGGAGCCTCCAAACTCTGTCCCATCATTCCTGCAGTGAAGAACCCACATTAAACAACTGAGATCTTGCAGCCCTGGTCAACATGGTTAAAGTGCACTAACAGAACAAGTGATATTACATGTGTGTGTGAGAGGAATGTTTGGCATAAGTGAAGAGTCTGAAAGCCTGGATCTTATTCAGCATGTCAATATAATCTGCACAGACACACTCGGGGTCCTACATTTTTACAATATTTGTTACAAAATCAAAACAGAAATGTTTCTTACAAAACAAAACTTTTATTTGTAGTCATTTGGCTTTTAAATCACAATGTTTAGGTTTGTTTACACTATGTCTGAAAGGTAATGTCACTGCTTTTAATTGGCTTCCCTAAGGTGTGATGTTTGAAGCAGGTGACATCAACCATCCCAGTACTGAGAATAAAGGGTGGTAGAAAGATGATGTCAGAATAGGGTTTGTGATGTCCCAGCTTATGGTACGCAATTGGAGACTATTAAAACAAAGCACACACCCCCCCCCACCCCCCCAAACACCCACTGACTATTATAAGATCTGAATGGATTGGCAAGCACGCTTTAGTATGTTTTTACACAAACATCCCTTTCAGTTCCGCTGTTATCTTAGTTGATTCATGTTACTGCAGTGCAGAAAAAAAAAAAATGCTGTCATTATATGAGATGGCCATATAACGTTCTTTGAGTTCGTACAGTTATTGCATCATGTTGACCTGACATATTTATATAGCACGAGTCAACAGTATGAAATAAGCATCCAGCTGCTTTAAACTGCGTGTGAGGTCCAATTTCACACATGCTGTTTAATTTAATTTTTTTTTCAATGTAAAACAGGTTTAAAAGGCATTGAACCACAAAAGGACACTCAGTACTGTATCTCCAGACAAGCCCCACCCCTTGTTCGCTGTATTTTTCACATACCTCTTTATAGACGTGCATACTGATAAATCCTCTCCTGATCACTCGTTTTATCACCAAACTCCTCAATAATGTGATCCAAGTCATTACTTTATTACTGTAACATCTCAAAAAGCTCTGCAAATGTCTGTGATATTCTTTGAGTGCTGGATGCAGACACAGCTATCTCCTTTGTTTATGTCCATGTTATCTCTGTAGTGCGTGGGGCTATGAGATACGCCCCCTCTTTTTTTTCGGCTTCATTCGGCTCCTATTGGTCTCACTCGGCCATTGATAGGTTTTCTCTGCTTTTTTCCGGAGAAAAAACGACTAGAGACCTGTTCTTTATGTCTTTTTGATGATTTTGGACAGGGTCCGACATCGGACTGGAAAGGGAAAATTGTAATGTCAGACTTGGTCCGACACAGGACCGCAAAGGGTTAAAGTAACCTTAGTATTTTGCCTAGGTTTGCAAATTCAACTTCGCCAGTTCTCATACATGGTCACAGTAATATAGATTGCAAATGTGACTGTATTTATCCATGTATATGTTTGTAACACTATGCCTAGTGCTGTCACTCTTCCTTTCCCCCCCCTGCTGGTACACTTACACATTTGTGTGAAGCTGGAACTCGTCTGTCTTGTAGCCAACTGCGAAGTTGCTCTGTGTGACCCTGGATTTCCCTGCCTCAAAGGTCATCTGGTAGCCAGCAAGCCAGCCGTCGTAGCCGAAGACCGCCGCTCCGCGCACAGAGGGCCCGGCGATATCAAAGTCCACGTCGCAGCCGACGTTGATGTGTTCCCTTTTGTAACCGGTCTTAATCTTGCCACTCTTTTTTCTGCGTCAAAAGAATAAAACCATGGCTTACATGCTTGAACAGAAACAACTGCTTTCCAAACTACAGCAAGTCACTTCTGGTTGGAAAACAAATCCATTAGAAATGGCACACTGACAAGAGTATTAATAAATAAATAAATAAATAAAAACCGTTGGCCTCACTATATATTTGTACATACAATTCAATTTTTAAAAAGTATTCTACCAGCACTTTTTGTAACCAGGTAAAATATCTATAATGCTGTCATTAAAACTACTTACCCTGTGTTTGGTGAAAACGAAGAGTCGAAGGTCAGCTTCAGTCCTTTGGCAAGCTGAACAGAAAGGAAATCCAAGTTTTGCATGTAAGGGTTTTCATTTGTTTCAGAGAGACTGCATTTCAAAGTGAATGCCCTCTTTGCGTTCAGTTACCTGGTCTTCGATGGTTATCTCTGTGCCTAAGGTGTTGTCTGTGTTCCACTTCTCCGTGAACGACAGGCCGTGCTCCGCCCACTTGTACTTGGTTTCAAGGCTGCCCGCTACTTTGCTGGTCTCTGTGTTTGCAGACCCTGAGCTTGTGAATTCCTAAAGTCATTTGGATTTGAAAGGAGAAGCTTATGAATCATGTGCAGTCATTCCTGACTGCAGTAATACAATCCTAAAACCTACCAGCATACGCACCAGTAAACAGCTTATAATTGCTGATGGAACCCTTTCTTTAAGCATGCAGCACTGTAGACTGGGATATAGCGGTCTCAGGCTTTCCCACATGGAACATTCATATTAATATTCATAAGAGATGCATGCTTACACATGTAATACTTTATACAGTAAATGTAACAGTTTGATTCTACAGTAGCACCTGAGCATTGAGCAGGTTCTAATCTTCAGTATTCTATAAATCATTACCCAAAATATTTGTCTACTAGAATTAGGGGTCATTTTCAACTGTATACTCCGCAAGGATTAGCCACCAGTGGATTTTATTGGTGCTTTTCACAGAGGGTTTGATGGTATGTATGACATTAGTAACAGCAGACCAACCTACCAGTCCATTTTCTGACTTTGTTTTCAAATCAAGCTTGATCAGACCAAAACCTTTAAGAAAATAAAAGAATATTGAATATTAAAAAACCCTGGCATCTCACAAGAATTAAGTCATGGACTCTGCAAAGGGGTTGCTGATCGACACTGGCATCTTCAAAACAGCTGGTTCATGCAGCCTCGTTATCTTTTTATTATTTACTCTAAAATCTAGTACTGGTTATGTGCACGCTATAATGTGTTAAAAAGTAGCATATAGTCTTTCAAAGCCATCCATAACAATAGAAATGAAAAGCACATTTAGGAAAAAATATATGAAAATCAAGATATTTACCATATCCCTTAGTGAACACATCTCTGGCTGACTTGCCAAGATCAATATAAGTTGGTGGGACTGCCATTATCTGCAAAACAAGCAAGCACATTTATTAAAATGGGAAGCAAGGGAGGATTTCACATGAATCACCGTTCTGATAAACTACTGTTAGATGCTGAAGAATCTGATGTTGTGAATCAACATTCTCCAGGCTGGTTCACGGAACTCATGACTGTCAGGACTAGGAAAAAATGCTGCAGATACTTGTAATGCTGGTGTTCCACACTCTGCTCCAAGAAAACTTTGTGCAGTACAATAAACTGGATTGAATGCACCAGAAAAGCTAGGCATTCCCAACCACCACAAGAGCAGTATGAATTTCTATTACTGCCAATGAATAGATTCAAACTGGTAAGAGGCGTATTATCCCATAGCCAGGGTACTGAAGCAAGCAACTCACTCAACCTTCATACTTACAGTAACTATGCTGCCTCTGGAAAATTTGTAGGTTTTTTGATGCAGTAAACTGTATGAAGCTGGAACGTTTTATTCCCAGTCTTGCAAACTAAATTCCAATTTAAAAAGTATTATTATTATTATTATTATTATTATTATTATTATTATTATTATTAGCAATATAAACTGGATCAATCAGCTGCCAAAGATAACGTCTTTTTAAAATATATGAATTAAGAACTATGTGATTGTCCTCATTTGGCCAATTGCTTTCTCAAAGAAAATGTCAAAATACTTCAGAACACTGATCTGTTTGACTACAATAGAGAGTGACTGGTTGTTTGTGTCTTGGTTCGAAGGCGGCAAGGTTTGTAGAGAATTATATCCAGCAGTGTTTTATCGCATATCCCTCCCTCCGTCCCTCCCTGC
The DNA here is from genome assembly GCF_017654505.1 of Polyodon spathula. NCBI lineage: Eukaryota > Metazoa > Chordata > Actinopteri > Acipenseriformes > Polyodontidae > Polyodon > Polyodon spathula. The sequence continues at coordinate 34,139,544 of NC_054545.1, read as the reverse complement.
TCCTTTGTTACAGACAGAGGCTTACCAAAACTGCTGTCATTGCCAGTTTACCTGAACTGACACTAATTTGTCAAGGCATTTTGAGATACTATATGGAGCAAAAATAGGGCACACATAAAACATGCCTATTATTTAGGAATCAGGCTCTTTACCCACATTGTGGTTATGTCATTATGTCAGTGCTTTGTTAAACTGGGATAGAAAAAATTAATTACCCACGACCAGCATAATAACTACATTTGGTTGGTGGAGGTATCCAATAATGGGTAAGAAGATTCTAAGACAAGCGCCACAGGTTATAAAGGACACCCGCTATTAGAAACTGTGTCATCATTTTTTATGACTGATAAATTTAAAATCAGTCCTGCCTTATCTTAGTGCCGGATGTTAACGTAAGCCATTGGAAATCACATTGGAACCTCATGGGACTCCAAGGTCTCAGTCTGAGGCAGTGTAGAAATAAAGTAACATTGTCCTGTTCTCATGTACATTCTGTAAAGGCGCTTCCTTTTTCAATTGTAAAGCTTCATTTCAACAAAAATAAATTCAGGAATGAAAGGGTTAGATGCTTTAACAATCACAGCAATTTCACAGGAACACGCCACAGTTCAAAATGTTTTGTGTCTACATTCACAAGCACGAATTCATTTACAATGCTGCTTCTGACCGATGTAACAGAGCCTAAAGTAGGAGTAGGAATCTAAGAAACACAGTGATCCAAACCTGATCTTCAGCCGATAAAGACTCAAAGTAACCCACTCCTTACTCTCACTGCAAGCCAAATTATGTTTCAAAGGCGAAAAAACAAATGCAAAAATATGACCAATATCAGGCATGTATAATTCATGGTAGTGGCGTGCATGCATGTGTGTTCTCAAGGAGTGCCACTTCAATAAGAAATTCCCAGAGGGGAAAGAGCTAGTCACAAGCAGCCTTTAGCATACAGGACACAAAGATAACCCTGGTGATGCTGCAACCTTCATGGACAGCTCTTCACATACAAAACACAATGATAACAAATCAAGTCAAATCCCTGTGCTGTCTGTACTAACAGGCAGAGAGCTGCATTTCTTCTCCCTGTTGAACTGTAGCCCTGCATACACCCACCTTCCTCTAGTAATGGGGTCTTGTGGAAATGAGACTGAACATATATGAGATTACGTAAGGCTGTGCTTTATTTATTTATTTATTAATTTTTGTAACCCGTGAAACAGCAACGTTTTAATAGTAAGCATTGATATAACAATGCCGTGCAGTCCACCCCTGAAGATAAATGATGCAGGCAGTACGTAACCTTTTCAATGTATAAAGGTCACCTCACACCACTCGTCCAATACAAGTGTTAGTCTGTGTCATGCCTGTCGTATTGTATTTTAGAGGTCACCACTATTAATTTTAAAACAGACTGTAAAACATAAAAAAAGGTTAAACACATTGGACAGTAGTATTGATATAATGCTGTACATATATGCATGTACATTATATAGATATATATATTGATATTATATATATATTGATACTATATATATATATACAGACGAATTTTACGGTTATGATGTGTCGAATCTGGTTGTTTTATCTAGACACACATTAGAACCGCCACTGATCTACCGTATTGTTAAAATTTGCTGGTTTCCAAATATGCTGGTTACCGTAGATTATTAATATACCTTTGTTAATAATAGGCCGCATTTTATATAGAATTGTGCAATACTAGCAATACGCAAAAGAAAAGCAAGCTGTCCACGCGTACATGCGACTGCACAACACAGTTAAGTACTGCTTGGTCTCCGTCTCAATCTCGAGTCTGTCTATTTCTAACAACCCCCAGCATCTTCTTCAAAACTTTTTTTTTTTAATTTTTATTTTGCACTTGAAGCTACGTACGTAGGTGGCTGGTATTGCGGTAGCTAGAAGTGACATATCTGCAATGACACTAGACTTGTAGGAATTACACCACGACTACACCGCGGCCTTAGCCGCTGCACTGCAGCATCAGTAACTTGCTGGGAAATGTACCTCCGTTTCCTGGCATTCGTGTGTTTTAACACGTCTGTGCTTCATCAAGATCGATATACCACAGATGACGGGGGTGTATTCAGGTATTTTAACGTCCGTTCGGTATATTTCCCACTTACCTTCAGTGCAGCTGTGAGACCTTCCTGCAAGAATCCTGTTAAACTGAGAAGGGGATGAAAACGGGGGAGGTGACTGCCTGCATACTGTCATCGAAACGCATACGTGCAGGGGCGGAAGAAGCAAGCACACCCCTCCCTGTTCACTCAAAGACAGTAAAAAAAACAAAACAAAAAAAAACAAACATGAAGGTTTGAACATGTTGAGGTACCAACGTGTTTGACTCACAAGTCACAATCCAACATCAGACACAATCCGATTCCTCGTGTTTAAACACAAGCTTCGTTTTACTTTGCACAGAGGATGTGTTAGGTAAATCTGATTGACACCTCACTGTTTCCCTCGGCGGGGAATACCCAGACTCTTGGTGTGCTGTTGCAACTTCAAGGTTGGGTAGTGTCGATGATCTTGGAAGAAATCACAGTATAAAATGCTGATGGTTTTTCAACAGGGTTGACAACTTGTGTAGTGTGTTTATGTGGTGCAACCTGTCCATAGCTGTGTGTTTAGCTGTTATCCCACACACTCTGGGATGACCACAATGACCAGTGGGAAATTTCATATGCCTTCAGTTTTGTACACTGCACTATATATAGTGCATGCATATAGTTTGACTGCACCACAGTAAGGTCGAGAGTAAGGACAATAGAGATAAGGAAGTAGAAAAAAAATCGAACCTCAGAAATGACACGTTTTTGTTTGTAGATTCCAGCAATTCAATCAAAGTTACTGTTTCAGTTTGTGCAAAAGAGAGGAAACCATTGTTCTTTGTACTCATAAGCCAAAAGCATTCATAGGAATTATCACCACCCATTCTCGCATGCTGTTGCTAATGCTCCCATCATCTCTGATGACAGCAGGACTATGTGTTTTCCAAACTGTATGGACTGTTCAAAGGCTTGAATAGTAAACCTATCTGAAAATAATTCAAGCAGACAAATGTTTTGGATACTGCCTTCAAAAGGATACTGACAACACAGTGAAGTATATTGACATCAACAACAAACAAGCAAAAAAACCAAGTTCTCCAGTTTTTTCCTTTCATATATAAACTCTGGTAAAAGTTAAAAACATACACAAGAAAACTTCATCTCCCACTGCTGAACATTTCAGATCCAACAATTTTCAATGCCAGGGTCCATGACATTTCCATTTGTAGTAAAGCTTGCGTTTATTTATAGCTTGCCAAAAGAAACAAAGGATTGGCTTGTACAAGTGCAGTGTACAAAATTGAAGGCATATGACATATATACCATTGTTAATATGTAAAAGTATCCATCAGAGTGGTTGAAGACCTTTGCAGTGTCTGTCTACTTGGGCTTTGCATTGCTGCTGTCATCCTTCATGATTACTGTAATTGACAACTGGGTGCCTCCCAAATACCTGATTCCCCCACTGCCACTCCTTTAGCAAAGTTGGCCACGTGAAGTGGACTTTTACCCTCACTGAAGCGAACGCCTTGTTGCTGATAGTAGTTTGGAGCTGTCAGTGCTGCTTTCTTAGATACAAGCAGGTCTGATACTACAAATATTCATACTGTTTGACATATATTTATTTTTTACATGGGTCCCTGTTTACAAAACTTGTGCTATTAGTTTTGTGAAGGTCCCTAGTCGGCAGATATTTTCTGTTCCTCATGGGCACACTATACCTAGACTGAAGCCTGACTATGTATGGCACTGTTCTTCCTGTCCCTGGAGCCCATATTGAGTGTGCATCAAAGGTCAGAGAGTTGGAATTGCACTGGTATACATAAGTGGTATAGAATAACAAAACCAAATTGCAAATTTAAATCTTGTAGTTGTTGGGTTTTTTTCTTTTGACTAGTTACTGTTACAGTTTTATATTTTAGCAACTTGACAGCTGATGTGAGTTCCAGATAAAATGACAACATAAAATTGTAGTCCAGAGGCCTTTTATGTTTTAAACTGGCATTTTTTTTTAACCTTTAACAGCTGGATATGTAACCCTCTTCGGTGTATAACAAGCTGTTGAAGGCTTTGCAGCTGTTCAGTAGCACTTTTTTCTCATGAGTTCTTTTTCCAAGTGTCTTTCCACAATGTCATAGTGTTACGTTCACCCATAGTTCTTGTCTCATTCTCTATGTGCCAGAGTCTACAACCTCGAGTGGTCTTCTGAAGTGTTTTGTCAACTTCTGTCAACAGAGTTCAGGCCAGAGTTCTCTATATCTATGCATTTACCCCATAGGTTTCACCCTTCCCTTGTCCATTGAGCACTTCCATTCTAATAATTCTCTCACAATTGTAATTCTAAATAGACTGAATGATGTGTAAAGGTGAGATGTGAAGTTAACATTTTTTTTTTCTTCAAATGTCTTTTCATTACAAAGGTAATTGGAAAGCCTGTAGTTTTATTGAGACAGATTTGAAACTGATAGCTGGTGGGGGTTTGCCAATAACAGGGTCTCATAAAATGTGTGGAGATTATCTGTACAGTGAACATACAGTTATACTTGTGATGACCTGCCTCTTTATCATTGAATTTAAGTGGCACACAGTGCATACACCTTGTACTCATACACACAATAAGAGTCTGATTCAATAGAATACCATCAAAACAAACAACAAAAGTTTTTAATTCTAATGGGACATTCATTATGAAAATTTCAATATAAAAGTAATTATTTATAAATGTTCTATGATGTGTTTCAAATTTGAAAACAATTGATCTTTAAAATCATTGACAGCAGTTTGTTTGGCTTTTTTTTTTTTTTTTTAAACTTTTGTGCAAATTACACAGTAAAGGCTTTCAAATCTCATGTATTGTCTCATGTTTTAGTTTCTATAAGCAGCTTGGGTTTGCAAGGTTCTGTTGTTTAGTTTTGGTTTTACTGGTATTCATTGTGAGAAGTCACCTCAAATCAAGTTAATACCGTTTTATTTGTATTTGTTTTAGATTCTCCAAAGGAATTCTGCATTTACCACTGGATTTGTATGTTTCTTTGTGTGATGGATGATTGGCATTCTGTCTGAACAAGATCACTTCACCATTGATGTAGCTGTAGTGTATTATTTGACAACATGATTGTTCTGGCATTATCATGTAATGGCAAATAATCAAGTAAGTTAAGCTAATAAACAGTTATTCTTTCTTTTTACTGCCAGCATTACATTTTTACCCCATATAGTAACAGATAAACAGGGTAATCCACAACAATTCAGCACCCACTTTCTTCTGGTGTCAAGTTTTTTCTCTCATTTATTTTTAAAAGAAATAAGTATAATACAATAAAGTTAAATGGCAAGAAATACATATACGAAACACAACATTTGGTTTATTTCATAAGGTTCTAATCATAATATGGTACTCAAAGGGTTAACAAAGCAAGAGTTAATTTAGGTGTTTTCCACACTGCTGTAATAAATAATGTTTTACTGAATCTGTTTGTCATGTGTCAGTTTAGCTTTGAAGCATCGATCACCAACCAGAAAGCATTTCAGCTTAATCATGTTTCTTTTTCTTTTCCCCCCTAAGGATCTGAATATAGCTTCTCCTAGTAGCTACCTGTCTCGGGTGTAGTGGTTTAAAATAGTTCAGTTTTTGGAGGAGAATGTACAAGGGGTTGTGCCGCAATTCTTTTTGTGAGCAGTCTCTCTGCCCTTTTACCAAGAGTAGATTCAACTTCCTTCAAAGTCTTGGCTAGATTTTGCTGGACTTGTGTTGTTTGAGGAAACAAACGCAGGATTTACATAATGAGTTCTACAGTGGAGGCCTAGCCAGTGTCTGAGGAAATGGGATGTTCTGCCTGAGAGATTTTATTTTAATATTTTTTTTTTTTCTCATAATCAGGACACTGAAGACAAACGCGTGCCTCACAGCCAAACAGTAATGATTGCATTTACCTGGGAGGCACTTTACAACCAGGATTGGAATGAACTACATGAATGAAGTAACAATAAATAAATAGAGAAAAAGAACCCTGACATTTATTGTAGAAAAACACAACCACCCTAGGACACATTCTGAGGAGTAGAGAAGCCATAGCTGGAAGATATTTCAATAACCACTGATTAATCTGCTCATCATGCAATCCTTATGGTATAACCAACTGAAACATAACTGTGTCAGAGTTGTACAAATACAAAAGGACCAAATGGTGACACAAATGGTTAAAAGATTGATATATTGCTAACAATTTGTTGTTATAAGAACGACAAATGCAGACCAGTATTAAGCACAAGCACAGTGAAGATATACATTATATAAATACAGAAATACCTACTGTATAAAATACAACAATCCAGTAATTATTTTTACAATTTCAGTGCAGTTTCTACAGTGTGAAAATGGTTGAGAAGATTTGCATGATTTACTACATTTCTTGTTAACGGTAACATGTTTTGTTTCTACAAAATTGCAGGGATGTGGTAAAATGTTCATTTGAAACTAAGCCAAACCCCTTAACTTCCTTTACTATACTATGCACAGTGTTATACATCTGATGTTTGTGTAACACTTGCATTTGTGGACTGCTGTCATTAAATGTTCCGAAACTTAAAAAAGGCAAAGGTTCAGGATTCAAAATCAAGACAGACGTCATACACATTTCTGTTATTGACCTTGACTGGTAAGTTCGCTTTCTTTAACTACTATAAATTGTAATTGCTTGAGGAGTGGTACAAAGAATCCTTGTACTGTACTGTGATAGAGGTGCCAAAAGATGGCGCTATTACCAGCATAATTGTCGATATCCTTTAACATGAGAAGATGGCGGTGAAATACTTTTCACAGTGTAATTAGGTCAGTATGAACTTATTATTTAAAAATATATGTATTTGATAAATTAACATTAGTGTTCCAGTTTTTTATAACACATTTGATACACTTTTTTTTTTATTTTTAATAATATTATTAATAATAGTATTATTATTGGAAAGTAGTTTTTTCTTGAGTACTGGTAAATGTGATTTTGTTTAAATATCCCTAAATAACAATGGGTATTCCAAATTTAATATGTACATTATTGAGAGAGAATTGAGAAAAGTTGACAAACTCAATAGGAATGAACTACTTGATTATAAGAAAAGGGAAGAAAGGGTTAAGAGTACCATTAATAACACTATGTAACACAATTTTTGTTCCTGGGTAGTAAGTGTTATTTCCTAATTGCTTATGCCTCAAAAGTATAGGAAATGGCTATTATTCCCTACAAACTTTGCTTTTGTGACCAGGACAGTGATAGTTCAAAATATCACTATTTCCAATGGGAAAATGGGCAAATGTGTGTCTTTTTGTTCACATAAAGTCAGAAAAAAACAACATATGAATCCAAATTAACATGTATTTATATTAAAGTAATACAAAGATGACTACAAAAGATTTAGAAGCGAGTAGTTTTTCGAAAAACTACTCACTTCTAAATCTTTTGTAGTCATCTTTTAATTTGGATTCATATGTTGTTTTTTTCTGACTTTATGTGAACGAAAAGACACACATTTGCCCATTTTCCCATTGGAAATAGTGATATTTTGAAATATCACTGTCCTGGTCACAAAAACAAAGTTTGTAGGGAATAATAGCCATTTCCTATACTTTTAAGGCATAAGCAATTAGGAAATAACACTTACTACCCAGGAACAAAAAAAAAACATTTTTTTTGTTACACAGTGTAATGACATATTCTAAATTATTACCTAGCATTACAAAAATAGTTTGGAGGCATTTAGGTTTACTTCATAATTAATAATTCAGACAAAAAATGAAAAAAATATTTCCAAAAGCACTGATTGTAGCCTTTAGAGGGGATGCAAATTTATCTGACATTTTAGTCCACAGTAAACATAAAGGGGTCTTAGATACATTAAGGGACATTGCAACACATGTAAAGTGTGCAACTGTAGTGGTAAAGATAAAAGTGAAATCACAAATAAAGAAAATAAATATTCAGTCTTAAAAAATCTGTCATGTAAAGATAGCAATCTGGTATAATTTGCACAAAATGTAATAAAATAAAATCTGTAGGAGAGACATGTACATCATTATATAAAAGAATACAGAACCACTTTTCAAATATATTTTAAAAATAAATGAACCAATATTTCAGCACTTTACAAGGAACAGTAGATCGTTACATCATTAGCTACATAGTGAATGACATCACAAATGCATTACATTTAAAGAGAAATAAATTTGAGGTTACCATGGCATCAAAAAGGCTATAAATACCTCCAATGTTAGTTTTCAAAGACACTTGCCCTTGACAAAGGTATGTTAAGCATACAGAAACGTTGGGAAGTTGGCTTTTTGGGGGGCACACATCTTTTTTTCTGCTAAAGGACAGAAAGAAAAGCCTTTTCATTCAAGGCCTTTTGTGTATTATTCTGAAGTTGACTTTAAAATCACGGTGCACATCACACCTCTGTAGCGACAACCAGGGTATTTAGTACATCTGAAAATTAGGAAGGGCCAGAGCATTATTCAATCTACTGCAGTAACAGTGCTGATGATGACTGCATGCGAACCTTACCCTTCATTTCAATGAGAAAGCTTTATAGATGCAGTATTATACAAGAGAAACCTCTCTTCAGTATGTGACCGATGTACCTGTTAAAATGTAGTGCAAGTAGCACCCAGTCCAGGAATTGTATTATACAAATGAACCCTCTCTTAAACATGTGACTCATTTACCTGTTAAAATGCAGTGCCACTAGTACCCAGTTCAGGAACTGTGGTTCGTAAAATGGTTACTTCTTGATCAACTCTAAATAATTGAATATAATTATTTCCAGGTTAGTTAGTTGCTTTCATCTTATATTTCATTCTTGCTGTTATCCAGCCTTAACTATCTCCTGTTTATATGAGCTATTTTAAGCATAAAACAGGGGTACAGTGGCTTGCGAAAGTATTGACCCCCCTTGGCATTTTTCCTATTTTGTTGCCTTACAACCTGGAATTAAAATGGATTTTTATTTGGATTTCATGTGATGGACATACACAAAATAGTCCAAATTGGTGAAGTGAAATGAAAAAAATAACTTGTTTCAAAAAATTCTAAAAAATAAATAACGGAAAAGTGGTGCGTGCATATGTATTCACCCCCTTTGCTATTAAGCCTCTAAATAAGATCTGGTGCAACCAATTACCTTCAGAAGTCACATAATTAAATAAAGTCCACCTGTGTGCAATCTAAGTGTCACATGATCTGTCACATGATCTCAGTATATATACACCTGTTCTGAAAGGCCCCAGAGTCTGCAACACCGCTAAACAAGGGGCACCACCAAGCAAGCGGCACCATGAAGACCAAGGAGCTCTCCAAGCAGGTCAGGGACAAAGTTGTGGAGAAGTACAGATCAATAAAAAAATATCCGAAACTTCGAACATCCCATGGAGCACCATTAAAGCCATTATTAAAAAATGGAAAGAACAAACCTGGCAAGAGAGGGCCGCCCACCAAAACTCACGGACCAGGTAAGGAGGGCATTAATCAGAGCTGCAAAGCTCCACAGCGGAGATTGGAGTATCTGTCCATAGGACCACTTTAAGCCGTACACTCCACAGAGCTGGGCTTTACGGAAGAGTGGCCAGAAAAAAGCCATTGCTTAATGAAAAAAATAAGCAAACACGTTTGGTGTTCGCAAAAAGGCATGTGGGAGACTCCCCAAACATATGGAAGAAGGTACTCTGGTCAGATGAGACTAAAATTGAGCTTTTTGGCCATCAAGGAAAACGTTATGTCCGACGCAAACCCAACACCTCTCATCACCCCGAGAACACCATCCCCACAGTGAAGCATGGTGGTGGCAGCATCATGCTGTGGGGATGTTTTTCTTCGGCAGGGACTGGGAAACTGGTCAGAATTGAAGGAATGATGAATGGCGCTAAATACAGGGAAATTCTTGAGGGAAACCTGTTTCAGTCTTCCAGAGATTTGAGACTGGGACGGAGGTTCACCTTCCAGCAGGACAATGACCCTAAGCATATTGCTAAAGCAACACTCAAGTGGTTTAAGGGGAAACATTTAAATGTCTTGGAATGGCCTAGTCAAAGCCCAGACCTCAATCCAATTGAGAATCTGTGGTATGACTTAAAGATTGCTGTACACCAGCGGAACCCATCCAACTTGAAGGAGCTGGAGCAGTTTTGCCTTGAAGAATGGGCAGAAATCCCAGTGGCTAGATGTGCCAAGCTTATAGATACATACCCCAAGAGACTTGCAGCTGTAATTGCTGCAAAAGGTGGCTCTACAAAGTATTGACTTTGGGGGGGTGAATACTTATGCACGCTCAAGTTTTCTGTTTTTTTGTCTTATTTCTTGTTTGTTTCACAATAAAAAATATTTTGCATCTTCAAAGTGGTAGGCATGTTGTGTAAATCAAATGATACAAACCCCCCAAAAATCCATTTTAATTCCAAGTTGTAAGGCAACAAAATAGGAAAAATGCCAAGGGGGGGTCAATACTTTCGCAAGCCACTGTGTGTGTATATATATATATATATATATATATATATATATATATATATATATATATATATATATATATATATACACACACACTGACTTAATTAAATTCATCTTTGATGAACTTGCACTATACATGTTTGTAAAATGTGTGTATGCGTTTTTTTGTTTGTTTGTTTGTTTTAATACCAGTAACTAATAAGTTTTCAACTTATTAATATACAGATAACATGAATGCTTATTAACCTTACTGTGTGGTTGAGATGTGATTACAGCTGTATAAATTGGGTCTTTTTGAAGAATGTAAGGCTGTCTATTAAAATATATGTTATTACCAAAATGTGGACAGGGTTTTGCTTACAAACAAGCAATGATAGAAAGCAACCATTTTTGTAGTGCAGCTTCAAGAAGGCCTATCATTAGCATATATAAACGCTTCTTTGTAGAGCTAAAAACTTTAGTTGTGCAAAATATATAATTTTAAAAGCTAAGGGGACAAAAAAATAGAGACAATATCTAGGGCTCATTTGCCAAACCATTTTATAATTCTGCTCCTTTGATGAATGTTCACAATTGAGAACAATTACACCATATCAGTAAAAAATGTGAAATCTAGATATGGTTACAGGAATTGTCTTTCATTGCTGATTGGGTTGCATGGAATATTCCTTTCTGTCCTCAGGTTCTGTGGTCTCAGGTTTTTATCCAATTATGGACCTGGTTTTAGCTAGTGAGCTAGTCATTTATATGTAACCGTATCATTTATAAGAACCCTTCTTTACAACATGAGGCGAAGCTTTAGATGAATGTGTCGTTAAAATACTGTTGTAATAAACCATTATTTCTTTGTAATAAACATTCAAAAAACATTTACTAACACAATATTTGCAAGTTTAAACTAGAGGCAGCATGCATGCAGTTCATGTACTATCATTTGAGAATGTAATATTTCCATTTTCAAGGAGAGCTAACACACAGTTAGCACACTTAGCAAATAACTACAGCAAAAGAGAATACCCATATCTAAATATCCAACTAAAGCAGAATTAACACAGTAATTAAAGTATGGACCCCATTCACAATGCTTTATCTTTAATACTTAGCTTGTTGACAAATGATGAATATTTTTCAATGTCTCTTTTTTATGAGTTATGCTATCAATGTGTAGATACACACACACACACACACACACACACACACACACACACACACACACACACACACACACACACACATATTTATATTTATGACATCACAACCTCTTTCAATTCAATAACCTATAATCAGTATTGTCTGTACATTTCATCCCTTTCTGGTAGTTCTAGAAAATGCTGTCCTTGTGTATACCTGGGGTGATTTATTTAAAAATACAGTGGAATGAGGTTTATGAAAGAGCGAGTCTTTATTTTTTGGACTGGCAGGATGTTCTACTTTTTAAACTTTTGAGATGAAAACCATGTGGTAAAACTACTGTATTATTATTATTATTATTATTATTATTATTATTATTATTATTGTTAATCTAAATATTTCTAGTGCCTCAAATTGTGATTAATAACTGGAAATACACAATTTGATTCAGGATCAACAGAGTTATTTTTCTAAACATTACAGGAACTTTTTCAAGACTTTCCACCTGAAATGTAGCTGGGTCTGTCTTCCTGTGGTAAAGTGAGTGGGTTCAGTACTGTGTCTGCTCATCAGCTACCTGCTTTGAAATGTCACTGCTCCTCCTTTCAGTAAGTGTCTCATAGATCTTCTGAAACTTCCAGTAACCTTGTTTCCCCTTCAAACAAAACATATTTTGGAATTTAGCTTTATCTCAGGAACTTTTTTCCTTTTTTTCTTCAAAAACACAGACTGACTGATACACGCATTTTAAAATCATAGTCCAAATCCAAAGTCAAACCGTTTTGCCGGAAATGTTAATCATTCTGTCGACAAAACATCAGAAACTCTTAACCTTGTTACAAAACAAGGCAGGCAATGGAATATAGAACGATATTCGTATTTCTTGATAAATGTGGAAAAGTTCAACTTTCGTTCATAACAATAGAAAACCATCTAAAGCATCCTGTTTCCCACACAGTATCTGAAATCACGTAATGAAACACTCTGAATTCCAGATCGATTATGCGTTCTCATTAATGGTTGTGGTTGTGATTCAAACACAGCAATAATGAATAGCAGTTGCACATCTTGAGGATGCAATTCCTCCTAAACAAATCTAAATAAGTACAAATGAACATATGGTGTACAGCAGGGGGCATAGGTGACACTCTGCAAGGATCAACTTGAGCTTATTGGTCATCTGGCTTGTAGGGGCCACTGTAGTGTGGTGGGGCCAAGCAAGCCCTGTTGGTTTTAACTCCTGAGGCCAATGCTTTACTTTGATTGGATACAGTTTCATTGTTTTTTTTATTTCTAACAATAATTCAAAGGGAGTGGCAGGAGTAATGGTATGCCTTGATTAATAACTTGCATTATCCTATTTTATTCTGTATTTAGGGAACTGAAATAAACTGAAGACATAGGGTACAATAGTGCCCAGTTACAATAACCAACATACCTAGAGTTACACTATATTACAGTATACTACATACCTAACCAGTATTATTACCTGACTCTGGCAAACTTATGTTATCTCCGTTGTATATACCATGACTGATGTAACAACTGCAAGTGTCCATAAACGTATTTTGAAGTATATTTGTTCTCGTCTTCAATTCTTTTCACCTGAGGCATTACAAAAGCTGTTGACACTATAGGAAAAAAAAGCATGTTTCCTGTCTGAACTTTGGTAGGTACTGGAAGATATGAGTAATGTCTAACCTTGGTCGTTTTGAAAGGCAGCCTGTGGTCAAGGGTTTCTCACATTATTTGTGTAGATCAAGCTTCGAATCATTTTCGCTGTACCTTTTTCAAAAAAAATTTTCAGAGAGTGCAAGATCCTTATCGGAATGCAGAGGTTGTTATGAAATATACATGTATGAAGAAGATTGAAAAAGGGGGGGTGGAGGTGGAGGTGGAGGTGGAGGTGGGGGGGGGGGAGAGGTTCAAAATGATAGAGATGTATTTGATGTCACCTGCTTCACGTGCAGTCAGTGTGGTATAGATGCCACAGAGATACACATAAAAGGACATGCTGGTAGTACAAAATTATACCCTTGTAAAAATAAAAAAAAAGCACAGATTATTGTGAGGAGGTCCAAGCTGAATTTGAAGATACAGCTATGTTTATTTAGCTGTTTAAAAAATTGCTATTTGTCTGTTGTTTCCATTTTTACAATAACGCGGATTCAAGCTAGGTCTGTGCTTTGTATGCTGTGCAGTATTTAGGTAGAGGTATGATAATCATTCCTTATATTAAATTTCATTCCCTACTCGAAATTAGATGTCTAAATAAAATAGAACATTGTTTTTGACTTACAAATTCCTGCTTAACTGAATATGGCTCTACATGAGTATGTGCAGACACATGCAAAGAGGCAACACTTGTGATGCAAATTAGGGACACTTGAGAGACACCAGCCCATTGAAAGATTGCAGAGAAAATACAGGGACCAGTCTTACACCCTAAAGACTGCCAGGGACTGTCCCTTTAAAGCAGAAATCAGGTACAGGTACTTAGAGTCATTACATATTTAGACATATTCATAAATGACTGTTCTGAAAATGTGCTGGTTTTGCTCTGATCCTCCCATTGGTATGAACTAACTAATACCATGGAAGATTTTCATTTCTTAGTGCCGAACGATCATTAAGAAGGTAGCATGGTCATTATTGTACGCTGATATCAATGCAAGGTGCACTTAAAGACTTGGATAACCTGGGATCCCCCAGGATGCCCCGAGGATTGATATCAGAAAGAAGGGAGCTAGACTGAAGCAGAAAGAGGCTGATACAGCAAAGCATCCAGCTCAGCCACTTCAAACCCACAATCCTAACCCATGCTGAATATGCAATCCACAAACCTGGCTCTTGTCTCAACATGGGCTTCAGGCAGATTCACTTCAAAGAGCAAAGGAAGAAAGGATCACTCTCACTTACTTGTTGAAATGCACAGTGTCTGAGTCTATATCGGTTTGGGATATACACTGGATTTCATGGATACAAATGGTATAGATGCTCACGACTCCTTTAAATCATAGATCTGCAATGTAAGGCCCACGAAACCAAGGGAAACCCAAAGAAAAGACCAGGCTGGAGGTTGGTAAAGTCAAGTAAAGAACCCTTTCAGCTATTGCCTTCATTAGTGTACACTAGCTAAGTGAATTGACTTAGCTTCTTATTTTTTTGCCTTAGAATGCTGATTGATCATTTTGAACCCATGGATACAAATGATATAGACAAAAACTTGAATATTGAAAGAGAAAAACGTTGTACATGGCAGGCCAATATAAGGAGGGTGTTCTGGGATGCACCTCAAATGCTGCAAAGTTTATTAATCACCCTTTTTCCAGAAACAACACATGAATTTTAAATGTTTAAATTCTCTCATCCTGGTGAATAACGGAACAGTGATGCACTGTGCTGCTTGCTTAGGACTCCAGGGCATTGTATCGAGAAAGTAAAAGCACCTACCAATCTGTTTACATGTTAATAAAACAACATGTCTTTAAAATAGGACGGGAGGGTCAATGTGATTGAAAGAGGATGGATAAAAGAAACAAGAGCGACATTTAGAGAATGTAATCAGCATTCACTCACTGGTTCATGACCTGAGGAAGGACAAGACTTACATCAAAGGACACTTTCTGAAGCCCACAGACGTATTGTGGTTTATAGATGTTGGTATTTATAAAAATTTGACATTGTTGGATTCAGGCACATGGCATGTCACACTCCATCTATCTGAATAAAGCTATCTGAGATATAAATATAGACAAAAAACATAAAAAAAATTAAAAATAAATCAATTTTGTTAAAGTTAAAGAATGTCTTACATTTATTAATAACCAAGTCACTTATTGTAAAAACTTTAAAAAGCATTAGCTGCATGTTTATATGAAAAGCACTGGCTTTTGAGACCAGAAACCTACTGCATAATACAGTAATCTCTGGGCATGTACATTCTTGTCTTCGATTGAGTCTGTACTCTCCTATAGTAGGACAGAAAGAGGTCAGAGCATTATTAAACGCAGGTCAGTTTGAAGAAGAACCATCAGTGCACTGCCTGTGATGTGAGGAGGTGAGCCGTCAGGGTATGTGAAGCCGTTGTGCCCAACATACAGCACAGCTACAGCAGCACTGTTTTCAAAAGCAGCTGAAATGTACAAAACCTGGATTAAATCCAAATAATGGCTCCACCATAACCAGTATCAGGCATTACTGCTGGAGAATTGAATTTAGTTCCTTTCTACATTTTCTCCTCCGAGAGCAGTACTGAGAATATATCAACTGCACAAGCAGAATGCAGCAGATATCCAATAAAAAGCACCATTATAAAAAAAAAAAAGCATTTATGTATAGTGCTTCATGGAAATTCAATCCATTTATTTTCACAACATTCAATACTATTATGTCCCTGATAAAGTGGATAAATATTAGGACTGAAGGTTTAAAGACAGGTGCTCTTTAGATTATTATAATATTATAATTATAATATAGAATGTTCTGGTTAATTTACTGTTTGTCTCAAAATGTCTTCATTTGTTTCAGACATTTTTTTTTTTCCAGGTGGGGGTGTTGAATGAACTAGATTCTTTGTCCATCTTTTCAATTTCAGTCTCCAGTAAAATACATTAATGCGCATAGATTCATTTGAATGTACATCATTTTAAAGATTATCCTGCTTGCTACGTGAGGACTGGTGTGCTTGTATAGTAAACTCAAAGGCTATAAATGTACCAATTATGATAATAACATTGTTCTATGCCTCGTATCTGGAATTTGTTATCATATAAAGAGACCAGGTGCAGTTGGTCTCTTTGTAGTTTCTGAATTTTAACCAGTCTACTGGCCTCGATTGTGCATGAGTGGGGTACAATTTCCTGTTCAGCATGTTTATTCATACAATCAAAGTATAGTTGAAGTAAATAAAATGTTGCATGGCAACAATAGTCTGCTTGCTTTTCAACTGCCATTGCATTGTTATCTATGGTTTTTTTTGTTTGTTTTTTTGTTAATTGTTGGTTTCACTTGATGTGTGGATGAAAATGGTATTAAGCAAAGTAAAATAATTTTTGCAAACTAAGTGTAAGGTATGGAAGATTACAGTTTGCAAAACTACTACAAATATAATTTGTTGCTAAAATTTTATTTACCAGGTCGCCCCGGTTGCAAAAAAAGGGAAATTGAAAAAAAAGATGTGGTTTGCCTAAACCCATTGGACAACTGAAGCATCTGTTACTTACTAACAAGTAACGTGTACATTTTTCATCAAGAAATGCTATTGAATGTTTTTCGTGAAATAGATTGAATTGAATTCTCCAGGCTTTTAGTTCCCATGGTTTTCAATAAATATCCAGATTTTACAAAGTTAAACAGTAAAGTACTGTCTGTCGTTTTGATATAGGTCTGGTTACACTGCACATGACAATCTGCACTTCAAAGTGTCACATTGTATTAATAAGGCAATTATTTATGTGGATGTGGGTCCTTATCACTGCACCATATAAATAATTATTCATGAGAATATGCATTTTGAAAATAGCTCGTAAACACAAATTTAACCAAACTATGGTGATAAGCAACAAGACAGAACATGCATAAATAAGTTAAAAAGAAAAATTACATGAAATTAGCTAGAATTCAGCAGAACTTGGTTGTATACTCTTATATCCAGTGCCCTTAGCTGCAAACCACGAGGAAAGGGGATATATAACGCTACCCTTACAGTCTCTGAGACATATTTTAAAATGTATGGTCAAAGGTCACTGTTCAACACTATGGAAAAATGATCCCAAAAGTGTTTGGTGTGATCTTTGAGAAAGAAATAAGTCTATTCATCTAAATCTGTGTTTCCTTACCTGGGGTCCTAAAGGCCTTATTAAATCAATGTTGTTCAATCTGCAAAAGTTGTACCATTGTCAGTGTTTGCCTCTTTAGATTAACATGAAAGGTAAACAGCTGGGTAAGTAATAATGTACTCTATATAGTGCTGTGTTCCCTTAGACCTTAGAGGGGCCACTGGATCTTTAAAGCATGAATAAGAGGGGCTCTGTGACCAAAAGTTTGGGAAATGCTGATCTAAACCTTGTAATCGAACTACAACCACTGTTTTGATCATTGAAATAGGGCCCTTTGTGTCCAAAGATTGTGTAGATCAAACATTAGTGAATGCAAGTCTCTTTGGAGTATGTATGTAAAATCCCTGTTACAATAATAATTAATAAGGCAGTAATCAATGGCAGCGTTTAGATAAAGGCTGAGTGAATGTAAATTAATTGAGACCCATGTGAATAAAGGCTGAGTGAATGTAAATTAATTGAGTCCCATTAGTGTTAAAAGATGATGACCAAACTTTTAGATCAGCAACACAGCTTTCTATCAGCGATCTTCTTATTGCTTTATTATTGGTGTAAAAGTGTTTTTGTTTTCCTATAAACTTGTTGAAAAGTGCAACGGGGACAAGGATTTTGCAATTATGTGTAGCTAATGGGATTTGAAACATTTGTTTTCCATTTGAAGAAGGTAGTATTCTCAAATGATGATGGTAAATGATATAAACATGTTTTTTCTATTGAGTATATCGTGTGGATATTCCCACATTCTGCCTTAAAACTATCTGCATTTTACTCACTCCATGAGTAATACACTATAAATAGATACCATTGTATTAAGAATAAGAGTTTGTCTATGATTCAGTTTTTCATATGGCTGCTTTCTAATAACAGCTCAAAGTGTCTTTATGCTGTAGATGTAACTCATCGAGTACAGCCATGTACATTTCCAGTGTTTGCTGTGTCAGATCATATATATCTGGATATACAGAATGACATGGTGGTGTGTCTTTTTTAAAATGAGTTGTAGTACAGATTTTAGATATTGAGGACTAGTGTCGGTGTGTATTTTGTACAATGTGAAAACCCTTCGGTTACTGCAGGATGCCAGGGTTTAGTCTACCTGTCATTTAATTACATGTGAAAATGACTCTATTCATGGAAGGGACTGGCTCTCGTTGGGCTGCCATCCATTTTAACAGACAGCTCTTCCATTCTCCAGTGTTCTTCTACTGGTGATCTTGTGACTCTTTCCCAATTGAAAGTATCCCAGGGTAGCCTTGAGGGCAGCTCACCACAAACAAAAGATATTACAAACAGCATTCTTTCCAGATGATAGCAACTAACCAAGTAATCATCATCTCCTTATATCTCTGTATACAAGACTGGGGACAGAACGAACAGCTATAAATGTAGGGTCAGTGTGTTTAGACTTTTAATGACAATGCAAATTCAAATAATTTTGTGAAAAAGATAAACAATACATTATTTTAATTATGCTACACATTTAGTGTAAACAAAAAAACAGTTAGTTTATGTATTTTCATGCGGATTATTATATAAAAAAAATTTGACAGATTTTATATATATATATATATATATATATATATATATATATATATATATATATATATATATATATATATATATATATATGGCATATTAAAGTTCAGGTGGCAAATCTTAAATTTATCTGTAACACATAACTTGCAGATTACACTATTAAAAGCCTTAACAGATGATATCCGTGATTTGCAGGGAAACAGAATCCTTTTGTGATAACTCTTGCCACTGGACAAAATGTGTCATGATAGAGGCATCTAAACTTAAAGATAGTTAAAGACTGTTAGCTAGTGCTGCCTGCAGGATCATTCAAATCTGACAGGACATGGTAGTGACATCGACTCCCTTTTCAATATTCAGGACTTAATTACAGTGACAGAGGGACGCTCCATTACTTTCAAATGGGTTCTACAAATGACTCTGGCAGAGATCTGTCCTTCTAACTTTAAAAAATGAAAGACATTTGACCAACATGTGTGAATACATAGGGGAATAGAAAGTGAGATCTACAGTATTTCAAGTGTCGTTTTAAAACATTGAAATAGTAGTCTGTAAATAAAAACACTAGACAGTTCTCACCTCTTGAGTGGAAAATCATCTCTTTGACACCAAATTAAAAACAAAACAAAAAAAAAAAAACTTTGTTTATGTGCAGCACTGCCACATAAAAAAACATGTGGTTGAACAACGTCGTTATCAACTGGAAACTTTCAGATGCCATGTGCTGTAGGTAAAAGAATTGCAAGTACTGACAGTTCAGAGTTTAAAAATATAACTTCCTGTTAATGATTCAAAAAACACAAAACTGCTCTGAAGCAACAAGGCTTGCTTTTAAAAATACACGAGCAACGCATTGAATACACCAAGCCACAATGCTGTAGGCCAGATTAAGATAACAAAAGGTGTGTAGCGTTGTTTTTGTACTAAAAGTGCTGCTCCAGTCATACTGTAAACCGTTATCAGCAGAAGAAATTAAGTTAGATCTCACAATACTAATATGTTTCCAGTTATATAATGTTTTTGCTGAACTTAAAATTGATCCAATATAAAAAAAAACAAAAAAAAACGTGGGAGTAACTTTTCCTTATTCGTTATAATTATATTTCCAGAGGAAATGCATCAGAAATGATATCTTTCCTTAAACAGAAAGGGCATTTACATGACAGTCAACTGACTATAATGTTTCAAAGTGTAGTTAATCATGACGAAAGCATTGTGAAATAACCAAATAGTATATTTCAAGAATATACAGTATGCCAGTGTACTGTTGATAATAATAGCACAAACAAGGAGGCAGGTTTTTCAGGGATATTCGGATATCTTGCAGAGATTGATATGAACCCAAGAAGTTTGTATTTGACTGGGTTGACAACATGTCGCTTTCAGTTTTTAAGGGCTCCGGCTGTAAAAGTATTACCACATTGAATGCTGACTGAGTCACAGGAGCATGGTTCGAATCCCATTTGCACTGATAGGCTGGGGCCCGCAGGGAGCAGTGTATTTCTGTGAGCTAAAGGGAAAAATGAACTTGTATTGTCAATTGTGTAGAAAAACACAGCAATTCAAAATTGGTTTAATTAAAAAAAAAAAAAAAAAAGATAATATTCACCCTTAACCCACTTTCTAAAATGTGTGTCTTAAAATTCTACTTTCTTCAAAGAAAAGGAAATTGCCCATTACTAATATGTTAATGCTCCTATAGCTGATGACAACACTGGAAAGCACAATGTCAGTGATGTGGCTTCCCAGAAACAGGATCAGCTGTGGAGGTTGAAGAGAGACCGATACTGGGTAGACTTCCTTTTGTTGTGGTTTCATCTGACACTACTTTCGGAGGCTGGTGGTGGGTGATCTTAGCCCACTAGCACAGGGAACATGTCATACAGAAGAATTTTATTATGTATGTTAACTCTTGGGATACACAGCATGGCTATAAATTTACAGCATCTTCTAATAAGCCATGGTCCCAACTTCAGTTTTTTTAGCACAAAACACAGTACGGATCTAAGAGATCACAAAATGACAGTTTTTTTTAAACCTTGCTGCATATAATAATGGCCCGCGATTAATTTGCATGGTAATATGGGACTTTCCCATGCCTATAATATGTGTTTACTAGGCACTTAATGTGGTTTACTGTGCTTTACCATGCTTCATTAAGCTTTACCACATTGTTACCATTGTATACAGCAGACACCTTTTATAAGGTATTAAACCATAAGAAGGGCTTTCAGGACATTTCACTGCTGAACAGTATAACCTCAAACTTGCTAACCCAATCAGTATTGGAAAAGTATGCAAGTCTTAAATGCCTGTAACTGTGAAACTTCAGTCTCAGTCCTTTCATGTACTATTATGTGCACCTTTAACCTGAGGAGTAATCAAAAGAAAAATGTACAAATTAATCCAGGAGCACTTCCCAGCGTCTGATCTTCATATTCTGCACAGCAGCCAGGAACCCTGTTTCAGGTTATAGGTAGTGATGGAAATGTTGAAGTTAACAGTCACCCTAACCCATACCTGCTCAGTTAAGCTTGAGCTCAGTATGAATATGTGGCTCTTTGTCAGTTTTTACATCAACTTTCAGCACACATGGTTCCAGAGTACACTACGTACAACAATTGGAAAGCAGTTGTGTTTGTGAAACTTGTACTTCCGTGTTCATCCTGAGATGACCTCTAAATCACGTCATTTTTGTAGCGTGCTGTGATACAATAGATTCCAGGGAAACACAACCAGCTCAAAATCATCTTGATACAATTTCGTGTTTCCCAGTCAGGACGAGATGAGCTTCATCCTTTTTATTTTAATTTCTTCATAAATTTGACACCAACAATAGAAGACATGTTGTTTATTTATTAAAGCTACATAACCAAAAATAGCAAAGGTAAGTCAACTTTTTTTTTTTTTTAAAGTATTATTATTAATATAATTTGATACTAATGTGAATGAGAGAGAATGGGCATGAATTTGCAGATGGGGGCCCATTTATTTGTACTTATCTGGTCAGTGTTATATTAAAAAAAAACAAAAAACTAAACGGTAAACCTTTAAGTTTCTTTTTCTACAATATAACAATACATCAACATGCTGTATTACAAAATCAAACATGTGGACAGCAGTTGCTAACTTCTTTTGTAATTACACTGTATTTACACATGTGTATTTACAATGTAATAACCATGAGAGAACCATAAGACACATACTTGCCTCTTGACTACACAGTTTGCTCCGCACATTAATGGCAAGACATTCACCTTAAAGTCCAAAATATGTAGCTGGTATCGCACACTGTCTATTTCATATAATTACCAGTAGTTCTATTTTTGGGTGCTACTTCCGGGATCATTCTCCCAAATATCCCAATATTGTTCATGATTGACACAAGTAGAGGTGCAAAACCATAATAATAGACGATAGACCACATTTCCATTAATGTATTATTTAAAAAGAACAAAGTTAAAACCAGAGCAGCATTTCGTCCAGACGGCCTTCATCACCTGTAAAACGTGTGGTTATTGGTTCACATCCATCCCTTACCTTTCCATTCAGTTCAATAGGCTAACATGCCAAGTCTTTACAGCTCCTTTCAAGAATGTGTCAAATTGTTTTAGCATTTACAAATCAGCAAAACC
Organism: Polyodon spathula; assembly: GCF_017654505.1. Taxonomy (NCBI): domain Eukaryota; kingdom Metazoa; phylum Chordata; class Actinopteri; order Acipenseriformes; family Polyodontidae; genus Polyodon; species Polyodon spathula. The sequence goes on along the minus strand of NC_054545.1, from coordinate 34,116,844 downwards.
AATTAAACAATAATGGAGTGACGAGGATAAGCAATTTGAAGAGTTAATAAAAAGTAAATCATAGTAAGGGACTAAACATTGATGGTTAAGAAACCAGGACAACTTTTAAAAGATATGTGACTTGAATGTTAATTCAAAGTAAAAAGAGCAAAAGCAACTAATTTCATAATTCTTAATAGTGTCCAAAAACCTTGCAGTTTTATTTAAAAGGTTTAATTGAAACTTTATCATGCGGTTGAACTAAATTCTAACTAAATTCTACATAGTTTGTGCAGTATGAGATTCCTGCCAAGATGCCATTGATGTGTCTGCACATGTTCCATTTCCCAGAAGCATCTACTCATACATGTGCACATGGCAGCCACTTTATAACGGTGATTTATGAACATTAAAATCTGTTTAATTCCGCAGTTAGCTCAACAGCTGGTGTGATTTGTGGCCCGGGTAGGTGTACCTCACAATCGAAATGTCAGGTGACGTTGGCTGCTGTTTCCTGGCTGACTGGAAACCATGTGACTCCCATCATGTGAACAAGTAAAGAGGCAGCCCCTCTCAGGTCATATAGTGTGGAAGGTATTTCTGGGAAAGGTACCAATGAATAAATATACATTTATTCAACAGAATAATTTTTCTATTTTAAGGGACATTTTTTAAGTTTATTAACAACTAACTTAGTAAGGCTAATACATGTTATTTATTTTTTCTTAACAGTAATTTTATATATAACATAACATGAATGACTTACAATTAGCAGTTTTAGATTAAATAAAATCAGGTAATGTACAACACAATAACCTATTTACAAACTAATAAAGACGGTATGATAAACTAAAACCTGATTTCGTTTTCTAAACCTTTCTACAGTAACATTTTAAAAGACGCCATTAAACAAATCAAATGTACCCCTGTTTCAATGACACACACACACACACACACACACACACACACAAACACCATACATACATATATATATATATATATATATATATATATATATATATATATATATATATATATATATATATATATATATATATATAGATATATATATAGATAGATATAGATATAGATAGATATAGATATAGATATAGATAGATATATATAGACACACACACACACATCATGTTCTCTGTTAACTATTATGATATTTTCTCTCTGGTTTAACATGTTAGACATTAAAGTGACCATTCATCTACAGTGACACATGTCTGTCACTCATTTTAAATTGGAGTTGTTTTGTTGTTGCTTTAACCACACTGATCTTTGTTGTATTTTTTTTTTGCATTTTTTTTTCCTTTTTCTAAAACATGAAAACGTTTGGTTCCACTTGGCATTTAAAGGGACACACAAGGAGTTAAGTTTACACATCAAATAAAAACTGAAACTACAATGCTACACGTAGCAGGGCAGTAGCCAGCCATGAAAAATCACAGAGGCCCTTGCCCCCCGTATGGTGTCACGACAGTCTGCAATGACAGTAAAGGCTGTAGATATCAGAGGCTGTAGATATCAGAGAGGCTTTTAATGTATGCATATAATAAGGGATGAAATGCATAAAAGATCCAAAATAAATAATTACCAGTATTACTATGATTTTAACCGAGACCCGTGCCTCCGGTGCTTCATAGCTGGGTACAGCCTTGTATAGTGTTGCTGAAGGCAGCCATTCAGGGTTAGTGGTTGTGACAAGGTCAGTTTATAAAAATGATAGGTTACTTTGTTTAGCAGTGTGGTGGTTGTACAGAGCCATTCGTCTGACTTACCCTGCAATCATTTTAAATGAAGATATAACCCATGAACAATTGGGTTTCCACATTCCTGGATACTGTTGCAAAGTTCAGGCACCAAGTGGAGAGGTGTACTCTCTATAGGGGACAAGCAGCATCAAGAAGGGTGCAGGGTGTGTGGAGTGGGGGGATTGAGTGTAGTATACCACTGTTGAGGTACCGCAGTAAATGGCTGCTCTCCAAAGCCATGTGTCATGTGTTAGTTTCTGACCCTACCATGGTCAGGTTCACAAAACTGAAATACAAGCCTTTGAGTGTTTTTAAAGGAAGAGTTTTACAAAAGTTATCTTAGGTTTAACTGTGTGTAATGGGTTATGGACATTATAAGACTCCACTTACGAGTTGGAAATGAGTTTCCACATGTATTAACCACATAAAAAATAAAAATAAAAAAAACAGTCTGCCACATTCAATCAAAATGTAGAGACACATACTATAAATATTTGGAAAGCCATCAGAGCGTGATTTTAATAAATATTTACCCAAACTGACTTCAAAGTGTTGCTATTGTGCCATTAATTTCGCTTTCATGATATGCCAGGAGTTTATTTGTTATGGATTACTTTAATGTCACACTGTGTGGTAAAACCATACAAAATGACAAGAGAGAAGACACCATTTATTTCATATATCCATTTCAAAGTGATTGCACTGAGTTTGCAGATATCTACCGGTATGGTTAGAATTATATGCTTATTAACTGCAATTGTTGAAAAATGAAATTACACACACACAGCAACAGCTGCCTTTTCACTGAGACAAAAATGCATTTCTTTATGTAATGCCTTTTTATATTCTTTATGTAGCATTACTGAGCCGTTTGGTTGACTTTTTTTTTAATAAAAGACGACACAAGTTTCTTTGACAAAATTATACTTATTCATAAACTTTATGGCTTGTTTTAGAATGTTTTTTAAGGACTGTTATTTGAAGACTGTATATAAAGCTATGCATTACCAGGTAAAGAATGAGATAAATATAAATATATGAAAAGGTTTCACGAATTGGAAACGTGTTTAAATTAATAAAAACTGGCTTTAAAAACACAGTCCTAAAAAACTTAATTTTCAATTATTAAACCAAGCCCGGAGAATTTCTCTCTTTTTTTTTAAAATTACTGTTTACAGTTTATTATAATGATGTGATGACATCAATAGATGGAAGTTTTAACAGGTACCTTCTTAAGCCAGAGTTTCAGGCTTGATATCAAATGTAATGTCTAAACAGCTGCAGCTGCTGTGTTGTGAATGGCAGTGTACCCACAAGGTAGATAAGCATGCTTTACTGCTCGCTTGTTAATGCTGAAATCCGAAATGTTGTGTCTCAGAGGGAATTATCTTGAATGGCCTGGTAATGCAGCCTAAGTGCTTTTTCCTACCAGTCAAAAAACTGATTTGCTGAGCTTCTGTTTCTCTTGGCATTCTTATCCCTTAATACCTTTGGCAGACATGGCTGCTGTACTCACTGTGCAACACCCTCCCAGCCTGTGTGCTCTGTCAAGAGGAATTAGCGGCAAAATCTGGGCAGCAGATCTGAGCTGTGTTCTCACTGCTGCTGGTGATCCTGCCAGTCGATTTGCATTTCCTGCTTTGTCTAATTCTGTAATGGACAGCAATAGGGAGCAATAGCATTTCCAGCACACATGTCCAACACAGCTCACTAAGGAAGCTTTCAGACGAGCTGGCTTAAATAATGCTGTGTGTGTGTGTGTGTGTGTGTGTGTGTGTGTGTGTGTGTGTGTGTGTGTGTGTGTGTGTGTGTGTGTGTGTGTGTGTTTGTGTGTCAGTGTGTGCATGTGTACATTTATTTAAACATTTCATTCTTAAAGTACAGATGTGGAACAGATTTATTTTGATATTGCTTGACCCTTTCATTACTCTATTTCTACTCCATGACAATTGATCCAAACAGGTTCTTATTCATTTTGGGTTAACCCATACATTTCTCTTTGAAAAGATCTGAACAAAAGCTACAGTTCATGAAACATTTTTCAGCTGTTTCAGAGAGGGTTTATTATATTATATATATAATTAAAAATAATAAGTACAGTTACTGTTGCTATAAGGTTTTTTTTAATGTGGTTAAACTACTTGTATGACTAATAAATTGTCTATTTCTATAAAATAAAAGATCAAACTAAAATAGGTAAAAGGTCCAAAATTAAGTTATACTGTTTTGATACTATTGGTTTCTACTTAAAAAGAAACAGACACCGAGTAATAAAGCAAGATTTATTATTACTGAGCCTTAAAAAATGTGAGCTGAACCATAAAGCTTTACTTATATGCTTTGTTTTTTTATAACTAAGTGGGCCCTAAAATTAGATCTTAACAATCTTGTAGCTATATAAATTACTCAGATTTTTTGATGCATGGAAAGATTACTGGTAACATTGTGCAAATAAAATGTAGTTACACATCACAATTTTACCAACAAAAAGTCCCTTATTTATTCTTGACCAATGTGTAGAATTCCCCATTGGCTGGTGATTACTGAAACCTTGAAATCTTTAATAGTTCTAGATAGAATAAAACTCAAAATGAAGGTTCACATGGTTTAAAGTAAGATACAAGAAAGGAAAATAAACTGATCACATTTAAATAATAAGTGTTTACATAACCCATGTTATAACATAGTAACAGCTGGGCAATTACAAACCATTCTGACACTACAATGGTAATGACTGGTTGAGTTTAATGCCATAGAGTGACCATGAATTACTCCATGTAACAAGACAAGACAATTCTGTTATTACTCAGTAACCATTGGTAAGTTCCATTTAATAACATGGCTATTCACATCCTTTAATCTAAGGTAATACCAACACATTATTATTATTATTATTATTATTATTATTATTATTATTATTATTATTATTATTATTATTATTATTATTAATAATAATAATAATAATAATAATAATAATAATAATAATAATAATAATAATAATAATAATAATAATAATGTATTAATCCACAGTAAATTATATATGTATGTGTTTGTTCATTTTGTAACCATGCCACTGCAACTTTGCCTGGGTCATCAACAATATGCAAACACTTGTCTCTATCATGTTAACTATATCAGCTGTCCTTTGATCAATTGACAGATGTGGACTGGGAGGTATCTAAAACATGGTTTTCAAATTTTTTGCCCAACTACAGTAGTTGTTCTACAAAGCTGATTAGTTTGAGAGAAACACATGCTTCTCTTCAATAAATATTTTTGTAAACTTTAGCTATATATATTTTTTTAAATACATATTTAAATGAGAATCAATAGTGAATACATTTGTTTAACAACATGTTATGTCATAGCGATTTATAGTGTGTTTTACGAAGCGCGGACAAAGTGATTCTAAACAGTGCAAGCCAATCCTTTGTTTCTTTTGGCAAGCTATAAATAAACGCAGGCTTTACTACAAATGGAAATGTCATGGACCCTGGTATTGAAAATTGTTGGATATAATTGTTTATATATGAAAGGAAAAAACAGGAGAACTTGCTTTTTTTGTTTGTTTGTTGCTGATGTCTATATACTTCACTGTGTTGTCAGTATCCTTTTGAAGGCAGTATCCAAAACATTTGTCTGCTTGAATTATTTTCAGATAGGTTTACTATTCAAGCCTTTGCATAGTCCATGCAGTTTGGAAAATACATATCCTGCAGTAGTGACATTGTGCTCCACAGTCAACATTTCCATTCTGTCATCAGAGATGATGGGAGCTTTAGCAACAGCATGCGAGAATGGGTGGTGATAATTCCTATGAATGCTTTTGTCTTATGAGCACAAAGAACAATGGTTTCCTCTCTTTTGCACAAACTGAAACAGTAACTTTGATTGAATTGCTGGAATCTACCAACAAAAACGTGTCATTTCTGAGTTTTTATTTTTTTTTCTACTTTCTTATTTCTATTGTCCTTACTCTCTACCTTACTGTGGTGCAGTGAAACTATATGCATGCAATATATATATATATATATATATATATATATATATATATATATATATATATATATATACAAAGAAACCCACAAAACTGAAAAATAAATAAAAAGAAAACAAATGTAAAAATTTAAAAATGGCAGAAAACAAACAAAAAAAAAACTTTAAAAAAAGGGAAAGGAGTCAGAGCCCATTGTGTGACACCCAAGATTTAAACTTATAGGAAACAATAATACTACCATTCCTTAATTTGTCATGCATGAAATACTGAAATATTTACTTTACTAGCTGAAGTACACTTAATAACAATAACGCTGCGTTTCTATATTTTGTTAAATTATTACCATGTGGGTTGTTGGGATTTCTGTTCTTATAAATCATTTGCCCTTCAGAGAAGCATAAGATGTTAGCTAAAAATCTGTTTTTCCACTCTTAAATGAATCTTAAACAGTAAGTAGTGGGGTTCTGAAAAATATAGCGTTACCCGGCCACACGTATTGCTGCAGCTGTTTAAATAACGTATCTGTAATTTTTTTCATTGTTAACATCCTGGCAACTTTTTACACTTATAACGTTAAAGTTTATTTCAAAGCTCTTTTCAAAATGTCTGCTTTAGTGCACTGACAGTGTAAGGAACACAGCAATAACGATCCATGCTTTAATGATCCATGCTTTTTTTTTTTTTTTTTTTTTTTTTATGGCTCTTCCTGCAGTGATTAGAGGACAGATCGCAAACGCCTGTTCACTGGAGCGGCCATTTTAAAAAGACTTTAAAGTTATAAGTGTTAGAAGTTGTCAAGATGTTTACAATGAAAAGAAAAATTACCGCTACATTATTTAAACAGCTATAGCAACACATAAGGATGTATAATGCTATATTTTTTTTCGGAAACCCCGCTACTTCTAAAGCAGTCTTGCCGTATGGTTATAAATTGCCATTTTTTCCACCAGTTCAATCTCCGTCCAAACCTTAGTCAAACCCCTTTAGACAAGTCAAACTGAAACTAACCGGCATATTTAGAACAGGAATATCTAGACCCTTTGTTTTAGTCATTTAACTCACAGCTGTAGCTCCTCTCACTGGAGCGCTCTCAAACACAGACTAATGTGCGGTCACTCTCTTGACCACTACATCGCAAGTGAGAGTCAACAGAATTAGAGTTTTGAGTTTTCACTCGTTGTTTTATTTCCAATGGTTTTGTAACCGCAGCTGTTAAAAAAAAAAAGAAAGTACTTCCCTGATGACTGTGTTGTTTTGTTGTTTTGAAAGTGGCACAGAGCTCCATCCAAGTAAACAATACAACAACAGCCTGCTTTCAAAATGCAGATTACTTCTGATAACAGGAATTTTTTCTGTCAAGTTTGCAAGCAAATGTTACAGAAGCATGCTTCCACTCATGCAATATGTGCAAATGTAAACCCAAACACATGTATCAACACTGTGTTGATGACGATTTCTCTGTATGATGTGTTGATGTGATCTGTAGCTTTGGCCAAAGGTTTTGCATCACCCTATAGAATTAACACATTTTGCTTCATAAATTGGAAAGAAACATGCTGAATTACATACTGCTTTGTAGTTTTCCATATACATAACAACAAATTGACAAAAATTGAAAAATGTGACTTTTCAAAATCTACACATGTACTGCTGTTATTGCTTCCAGTAGACTTTTACAATATCATTTCGTAGTTTCTTTGATTACATGATGTTAAACAAAATATCTAAATTATGTTGATATAGGTTTTTTCAGTTTTTTTTTTCAATGCTAAAATTCAAGGTGATGTATGGTATAGGGGCTGTTGTCAGGGGCTGCCCTGATCTGAACATTTTTTATTAAAATGTAATCTCTTTGCCTAAAGAAAAAGATTACAGTAGCTTCAACACTGGGTGTACCAGTAAGCCTTTCATAGTTTTTCAAACATGTGATCAGACTATTCTATAGTGATTATTCATCCTTGACAGAGTGATTGAAAAATCCAGTTATGAATACCCAGCCCCAAAAGGGAGATCTACATTCATTCATTTCTCTGAAACAGAACCATCTCCAAATTCTTCCTACTTTCAGTGTAAGAAAAGCACCGCTTGAGTTGAGCATTTAAAAGCCACTCTGTAGTTCCCCTGTGTAATGCAGAGCATTCTCAGGCTGATTCAATCTATGATTACACAAGCAGGGCTGCTTGTAGAGAAGTGGAAGCTGGAAGGAAAACAGCACCTCTAGTTTTAAGGTACTTTTGCACATTCACAGCTTTCAAGGCAGTTCTGCAGCAGCATGAAACCAAAATCAAGCCCTGTGCAAGTTAACAAACAGACCGAGACCCGTTCACATATTCATACACCATCATCTTTAACAGACGTCAAATCCAGATCTTCAGAATGCTTTTACACCTCCCTGTACGATTTACTGAACTCAAAAGTAACGTTAACGTGCCAGCAAGCCGCCACACTTATAAGAGATTTTTTTATTTATTTATTTTTACAAATTTAACACCCAACCCCATTTTATTTTTAAGTTTAATTTATGAGATGCAAAACAAAAAAAACAAACAAACAAAAAAAGCGTAACTACTGGGAAAATACATATTTAGGTTCATATTTATACTATTTTCGTCATAATTCATTGTTAAATAATATTTATTTCTGCATAAACAAAGCCCAATTGGCAACCACTAATTTAAAGGGAGTTTACTTTATACAATATTGACTATTTCTGAATTAATAACAAGCTTCTTAGTTATTTGAAGGGAGCTAATGTTAAGCAAGACAATATGTGCCTTGCTTTCTGTTACTTTCTTGGGCTGTCTGTTTCATTTATGTAGTTTAATTTAAAACTAAAATAGATGTTTTGGTTCTTCAGAGATACATATCTGGGAAATGTATCGTGTCTGTTTGGGAATTGTACAGTCATTGGTTTCGTCAACACAGCTAGATGCATGTCATTCCTCACAGGGAGGTATGTTTGATTATGTTAATGTCACATACAGGAAATGGAAACACAGGAAAGATAAAACGATCCTAAAACTTATGCATTTATCACAGAATGTATTTGTATAAGAGGGAAATAGTTTGACATTTCTTGTTTTTCTTAGTTCAACACATCACTGGATTAATTCATGTAAGATTTTTTTTTTTTTTTCTGTATATATTATTGAGGTAGTAAATATTTAATAGAGATTTTAATAAAGTTAATATTCCCTCACCCCTAAACTGCTTGTCAGAAACCAATCGATTGGTTAATGCCCCCTTACTAAAGGTAATTGAGAGATTCAAAATAGTAACACTATCAAAACATAATACATTTTAGCAGGGACTTGACGAAACCCAGCTGAAGTGTTTTGCAGCATCTCTGCACAATTTATTTTCCAAACACTGATGCATCCTGAAACTCTGCAGCCCCCTCCAGTGCCACATCACTCGTCCACTGGAATAAATTATCTAGGAATCCCTGCTCAACCATAAGCTAAGAACTCCACCCGACATCCAACCACTAGAAAGGGCTTGTGCTGAGTGCTCTTAGAATTAAAATTCCACAAGCCTAAGTACTGGGTAGGTCATTCTGTTTAAAAAAAAAAAAAAAACGCTTATGTTTTCCAACTGTTCTCCCGAACAAAAAACCTGTATTCTGTTTTTATTGAGATCTTCCATTGGTGTTCCCGTGTGCAGTTCTATTCCAGGCTACAGCATCCCTGTGGAAAACCATTGTTCGTATTCAAGACCATGTTCAAAAAAGAAAGACATTTATTTCAAAAAAGGTGATTTCTTTCTTTTTAAATTTCAAAATCTTGTATTTTTTTTGTGCAAGTTGGTCAGACATACTGTGGATTTCCACTTTTTAACAAATGAGCTGAAGATATCACCCTATTTAATTTGTCTTATCTTTAAAGTACATTACTATATTAAAAAAGTATATCTTTAACAAGGCTTAAATTTTAGTTTTAAAATATATTTTCTTCTTGTGGATGTCTGTAGACCTGTTTTCTTACAGAATGACTAGCACAACTTATTGATCATGTCAGTCTGTGTCTGTGTCTGTATAAATGCCAGGACATTGAGCACTACACACTTAGATAATCTTGTGTAATTTGGTGGGGTAACAATTACATTAAAGTGGCATTTTTACTGCAATGGTTGCAACCAACACAAAACATAATGCATTAAGAACATTCAGATTCTGCCTAATACTTCTGCAATAATAGTGTGAGATCTTTTAGCCACAAACTGTAATTTGTAATTTTGCAATAGTTAAATAAATAAAAGACCAGAGCAGAACATTGTTAGATATCCACACTGATGGCTTATTTACAGTAGACATGGCTTGTGATGTGGTTACTTATTTAGTAAAAAAAATTAAACAAATGTGTCTCCCATTGTTGCATCAAGTGCAGTCCAGTGTATTTGTGACCCGCAGCAAGTTCCCAAGATCTTCAGATATGCTCAATCCACACTGAAATCAACCACATGCTCAAACTGAACTAGATTTCCTGTCATATGGCTTCCAGGCATGCCCATATAAGGTACCGCAAAGGAATGCAATTAAAGGGGGCCTCTGAGATCAGCCTTGAGCTACCAGGCTGTGGTCAAAGAGTCTGGAGCAATGTGAGCAGGCTTCTCACAGCAGCTGAGATGTACAGTGCGCCAGCAACTACTCAAGCCTCATCTCCTTACGTCACCCAAATACCCATCATACAGAAAGCAGGCTGTTTCATTAAAGACCACAGGGACACTACTTCAGAAACAGCCAGGAAGAATCATGAAGGGATGTCAGCTACAGTATGAAAACAACCCCCTTATAAAAGTATGAGCATAGCAAAGTATCCAAAAGCACTGGGGAGTATGGCAAAGCATTTTGCAAACACAATCATTGCATTTTCAAAGCGTTACAAAGCCAAATGTGTTATGAAGCTTGAATGCTGTTTAAAGTGAGAGGGAAAATAAAGGAATCGCAAATGCAGAACAATAAAACCAAATCAATTGTGACTTTGAACATTTAATAGCAATTTAATGACATACATATGAGGCAATCTTGCTTAATTAAGCCACATTTGGAAGTGTTTATATAAGAAAGGAGAGAAGACCTAATTGATTTGTCGTTTCACTCTATGTAAGCTTAAGGAGGCTGTCTCTGGTGTTGCAAATGTTTTGGCATGAGGATGTATTCTGTCCACTTAAAAGTAAAGCCATGAATATCGAAGGATATTATTTGAAATATAGGGTTCAAAGGACATATATGCTTAAAACAAGGGTTTGATTGCATAGCAGGATCCTTTTGATGCTTATTTATAGCAATGTTAATTGATCTAAACTTTCCGACAATAAACATGATTACTCCAAGCACAATGCCTCAACTTAATGAGATATTATACATCTGAAGAATTAACATTTCACAATGTCAATTAACACACTTTAATAACTTTAATTTCAATACAATCAATATGTTATTTGCACTGACCCAAATCCTTAATGGATGATGAAAGCATGAAGGAATTTTTAAACACTTTTGGGAAGCATTATACTTTAAAACAGCTTCCTACCAAATTGTGCTTCATTCTTAATGCTGAGGATCTTGCTATTTCAAAGCAGCCCAAAGAGGGCTGTTGTGAACTTTTGTTGAAAAATAGATCCTAGTCCACCAGAAGGGGGACACAGCCCCCCTGAGACAATTGCTGACATCACTGAGTCAGTCAGACAGAAAATGGGACAGAACTCAATTGGCTGCTTAAGACAAATGCTTACTCATCAAGGTGGTTTTACTTGTTTTGCTAACCAGAAACATGATCTGGGATTACTGTTATTAAGAGCGGACGATCGCTTAGTTTAACTGAACTTTAATGCAGGTTTTACTGCAGTGCTTCTACAAATGTTTTTATCTAATTGGCTATCACTATGTTATTTTAATACAAACAGTCCTTATTAATGATTTACTCAACACCCCAACACTTAATGGGTCAGCAATGTTCTGTTCATCAAAGATGGTTTTTATTTGTCTGTTTGTTCATGTGATTATTCGTTCTCAGACAGAGCCTCTTGTTCTGTGGAGATGCTGCCTGGTATTCCTCAGAACTGACTCTGCCGCTGTAGTAAACACAGGGGCTGGCTGGGAGAGGAGGAGGAGGAGGAGGAGGAGGAGGAGGAAGGGAGGGTGGAAAGCTGGTGGAAAGTCTGTTAGGGGTCCACAAAGATGAGAAAGTAATGAATTAATGCCTATTAATGCATGCTCTCAACTAGATTTCTATTGGATAACTCAAAACACAACTGATAGTCAAACAAGAAACACATATACAAATATCTTTCAAGAAACCTTAAAGTAAAATTACTTTAGTATTTCAAAGAGAGTTATTATTCAATTTAGTTCCAACAGCAAACACAAATGCAACCTTCCTAGATTTTTATTGCGCCTTCAAAGACCGAAGTCAATCCCAAAAAAAAAAAATCTGAATGTTTGATGAATGATCAAAGACATGCAGTGAAAAAATAAAATCCAAGACATATTTATTTTTTTATATTTAACTATTTTTGTATCATATGTTTTTCAAGCCAGTTTGAACTGTGTCCCACTCACAGATCAGGAGGACTGAAGATTAACCGATGACCTCCAATCCTGGTGCTGCCAAGGCATGCGCATTTCTTCACCCGCCAAACCTAAGCAATTGAGCTCATCTGTACCCCTCCTACCAGAATGAGCTTTATTCATAACAAGTTGAACTTGTTCCAAACACCTGGTAGAAGTTAAAAACATGAGCAACCAAGTGTTAAAGGAGTTTTCAAAGAAGGTTATTATATTGAATTAAAAATGACCTTTAGACTGTTTACTGTGAAACTTTTTTTTAAGTGAACAGTGTGGATTTTCACCCATACACATTAAAGATGGATCTGAATATATATATATGATATATATATATATATAGTTAGTGCTACTGCTGGCAAGAAGACACTTGTCTATCAATCTCCTACATCTCCAGCAGGGGTCTCTGTGGGAGGGTTGTTCATGGCTTTGTGTACATGCAAAAAAGAGCAGCAATTAAAAAACAGCATGCATCATTTCATCTTGCATTCAACACACACACACACACACACACACACACACACACACACACGTACACACACACACTATGGCGAGATTTAGTTGAACAGAAAAGCAGCTCGTTGAATGGTAAAAATGCACACTAGACTATAAACATTGTTCTTTCTACTGAATTAACCTGCAATGTACCGCACCCTTTTGAATACAGTATGTTTTCAACGTAGCATGTCTTTAAATAGCAAGTACATTTAACCACAGTTGCCTGAGGCAAAGGAAGGAGAGATGATGTTTTTGTGAATGTTTTTTTTTTTTTTTTTTTTTTTTTTTTTTTTGTAGAAGGAGCTAGGAGTGAATGGCTTGGCTCGACTTCAAAGGCTGTCGCAGTCTCTGTATTAACGAGGACCTTTGTTTCCTGGATCACAGATTACAACAGGTTTTCAATGTATTGCCAAGGTTTAATCTCCATCAGGGAGGGCAGAATAATCTCAGTTAAAGGCTTTCTTCTCATGCAGACCCACATAGGACACAATTAGCCTCAAGAAGTATAAAATGAGCTGTAGCTGAAGGAGAGCCAGCTCTGATAGGCCCATGTGCCCACTCACAAGCTTCTATATGTGTTGTGAACAAGCCACACAGGGAACTTTTCAGCACCATTGCATTGGTTCAGCATTCTGGAAATAAAGCACACTGGCTTCACAATTGTGATATGAACATGTGAAGTAAAAAACAACATGTTTCAGAGACCAGGCTTGTAATAAAATGCCCTATCTGCACTTTATTTCTGAATGCACCTTAGAAACATTGATTAACAGTCTTTGTTATAAATTTGTTTTGTACTAAAGCAAAAGGCATATGTGTGGTTCATTTTTTTTTTTTTAAATCTTCAATTTCAATTAAAAAAATTGCCTTCCCTAGTGTTCAGCTGCTAGCTATAACCAGGTTGAGAGTGTATTTCTTGTGCACCCTTTTGCTGTGTCAGGCCTATCATACAAAGAGTGCAAAAGAAAATAGACTCTCAACTTTAACCTTTACACTGCTTCATCGTTGACATTCTGAGCGTGAGATCCACAGGACTTAACTTCAAATACTGTTTGGAATATTGTAATCATTCCACTCCATTGACATCAGCAAACAGTACAACTCAACAGGTCCTGTTCCCAACATCACCAGGCAAGATAAACTTTCTGTACTCTCAGGGTAGGAATTCCTAATGCTATTATGCCATCAGGTATATGCTTGTATACTTAGGGCAAGGTAACGTCAGGCAACTTGATCACATTTTATTTTAAGTATCCCTTGCTAGGCATCTATAAACATACTTTAAAGGTGTTAACAGATATTGCCATATGTTAAGGTCAGCATTTGAATAACAATGGGAATATTCAAGTTGGATTGCATGGGTCTGGAAGTCTTTAACAGCTATTACTGTGTTTAAAAAGAAGAACAAATATTAGGGCTTTGATGTCCTGTAATAACCAGTTGTGACATGTTCATAGGTGTGCCTGTCTTAACTATCAGCCCCTGGTTAAAAGCATGTATTGGGTATGAGATTTACAACCATGGGGACTTCCTAGACATTCTTCTTTCAATAAGTATGGTGTCATGTGAACTTGCCTGTCATTATTCCATTTTCAAAATACAATGTGGTTATATATACACACACACACACACACACACATATTTATCATATTTGAGTACCAATCATGGAATCAAAATACAATAAAAAACATACAGAAAATCAAAATGTATTGTTGCTCTGGTACTTGAACTTATTTTAATAAGCCCTGCATATCCAAATTCTTATCAAATTCATACATATTTTCCACTTAAATAGTGCTCTTCCCCTTTTAGCAGTTATATGTAATAAATATACAGTATAAACATATTCCTCTGCTTTACTTGAGCGTGGTATTCTTTGTATTGCTCCAGTTTTCTGTCTGAGGGAACAAGCAATAAAACATGTACAAAAGGCTTGAGTTAGGAGCTATTTCCTTCAATGTGGGCTAACCTCAATGAAAGGATATGATTTAATTAGTTTTCTCCTTTAGTGTGCATGGAGTTTATTTAAAAGAGTGGCCATGTCATTACATGAAATGTGGAGTCTCATCACACATGTGGCTCAGCTCTCCAAGAGAATAGCTCGGGTTATTCAGTGGGAAGAACTTCAGTCACAATTTTCCTTCAGCAGACACATGCAGGGAGACATGTCCATATAGCACTAGCATAAAACAGAAACTTTGGAAAATGTGTCAAAAGATAAAAAAATGAGATGCTTTAAAGAAATATTTTGAACATAACTGAGTTTTGCTTTTCTATTCAGCCACCCTTATTCGTGCACTATGGTATAAATAACAATCAATGAATATCTGTGGAGGAATTCTATAATTATTTAATATTATGTGCATCTGGAGATGCACGCAATAATATAGTTTATTAAACTGTAAAACATGGCTGATTATTATTATATTTGTTTGGCTGCATAGTTATTCAGAGAAAAATAATTTATTTTTTGTAACGCCAATATTATAAGGGTTACATGTTCATCTCATACATGTGTGTTTCACTAAATAAACAATGCTACTGCCTTGTCTCTGGTAACTGTCAAGGCTAAATTACATTCTAGCGTTATAATAACAAATTGTTAACTTCAATAAATTGCAGGATAGCCCAGGAAAAAAGGAACTGAAACATTATTTTCAAAACAAATACTGTAAATGAACTGTTAGCAGTGTTTATTGTAGCAATTATAGATAATAGCAATATTGTATACTGGCATTGTCATTGTATAATAGCCGTGACATAACCACAGGACTAAGTTACAATAAAATAAATGCACTCCTGGATATTTTAAAGCCCCACTATATAGCGATAATGCTTTTGTCCTGTCTTATAGTGATGTGAGCGATTCAGACAGAATATGGGATAAATTATCTTTTTAATCGAAGGTTTTCATGGTACTTTATATAAACTCATAAAAAAACAATGAAATTATCTTTCGCTCCCAAGTTAATTTTCTTTTTATAAATATTGTTTTACAGATAGCTTTTCTTGTTTTGAAGAGTTTGTTTACATTTTTATTAGGGCAGGAACATTGCTTTAGAAGATCAAATACATTCAAATAAGTCTTTTTTTTTTCTTTAATGTTTTGTAGAAAACTCTTGTATTGTAGCCTATAACACAGGTATGTGTGTCTGAGTTAACAGAATACACTTCTATTGTGTGGATTGTTATTTTTTTGTAAGCTTTTGAATAACAGGAATACCAAAATAAGCATTACAAGATAGGTATAAAAAAAGAATTACTTTGCACTAAAGTTGTGCTCTGTGATTTTGTCTATGGCTGTATGTACAGGGTGTGTATATATCTGTTAATATGTTATTAAATTTTATGTAATCTATTCATTCAAATCATCACCTACCTTTCACTTTATGTTTTTAAATACTTATTGTAATTTTTCTTTTGTTTATAATAAAACGTAATCATTCTGTTAATATCTGAAAAATATAATTAGGATTATACTGACTATATATTTTAGCACCTAGATGCGATTATATTTATAATATATATAATTATATATATATATATATATATATATCATATATATTATATATATAAAAATTTACTTGAAATGTAAAACTACATGCAAAGCAACGGTTTTATAGTTAGTTGTAACTATATAAAATTTGCCAGTTTACAATATTTATTCCCATAATTTCAGACATGTATTGGAAAAAAAATAGTATGGTATGGTTATGATAAATATGTAGTTTGACTTGTTCCCATTAAAAAGAACAGAGCATGTGTTTAAAGCTACCTGTGTCGCCACTATTCTGCTATATAAGTATTCTTTAAAACGCTTGCCAGCGGGAATGTTGCCCATTAAATACATTTGATTCCAAATAAGTAGTTGCTAGTGTTGGCGGCAGCTGAAGAGGTTATTTTTTGAGTTTCCTGTCCCTAAGGCAAAACAGAAAGTAATAATTTACTGAAATCTTACGTCATGTCTGCAATTACTGAAACAGATAACAGATAAAGACATAAGGCTGGGTGAAATAATGAGGCACGCAGTCAAAACAGACGACTCAGTCAGACTCAGATAATAGCAAATAATATATTGAAACAACTCAATTAAATAATTAAACATCAGTAAAAGAAGAGAAAAAAAAGACAGGTGGCCAAACACATTTGCAAATCTATATGATAATAATGTAAAGTAAGCTGAAAAAAGAAAGAAAGAAATAACAGGAGTAAACAGTTGTCTATATTTAATGAAGGCGAATCAACAAGCAGTTTAAACAACTCATTTATAATTTAGATTTGCATATATTAATGTCCTAGTTGTAATCTTTGTATTAATATGCATGAAACGATAGTGTATAAATATTCATCTGTATGCAAATATTCGACACATTTTCTGTTTGCATTAGATTTTATTTACCAGCTGTGGCTTGTCATTTTAATTCGCGGCAACCGAATGCCAGATAGAAAGTCACAATACGAAGGAGCACAACTTTTTTAAAATGGAAACGTACAGCAAAGTCGACTACAATAGAAACCATCATTAGTGCTCACTTTAGACCGCCAGCCTCTGGCTTTCAAACAAACACAGAACGAAGTTAAGGACAGAACTGTAATTGTACAATACTAAAGGCTGACAACATAACCAGTGGGCTATTTAAAAGCGTGTTCAATTAATTCAATTAACTTATTATTATTATTATTATTATTATTATTATTATTATTATTATTATTATTATTATTATTATTATTATTTTATTATTATTATTGTTGTTGTTGTTGTTGTTGACGATGATAATGTTTTGTTACGGCATGCTTTTATTTTAATGGCTCAGGGGCGGTAAAGGGTAGAGACGATGGTTCCCCACGCAATCACGCACGAACGTTGTAACAGTTCTTTGAAATTAGCATTGGCTTGTAATAACAGTAAATGCGTTCGCCACCAGACGTCAGCTTTGAAATGTCAACAGAAGGTAATGCGCTCTTTGTGCCTGTTCGCCACTCCTTACGTGCACAGATATTATTAAAAAAAAATAACAAATAAAATATATATTTTTTTTTTTTCATTTTGAGATTGGTACAATCTATAAAACAATAATAATCAAATCTAGAGTTGCCACAGTGGCAAAGAGCCTTCTGAGTTAAATTGAACCCAGCTCATTGATAGACTGCATGTTACTATTTTTTTTAAACTGCAAAATCTGCAGCTTTGAATCAAAGACAATTTCCAAACAGGTCCAGTGCGCTTAATTTGTTGTTGCAATTCACAAATCCGGCATTATTGGGTTGCATAATTCTTGTAAGTTTTTTAAACTCATGAATATTGCAAACTACCAGAAAGAAGAAAAAAAAAAAAGAAAAAAAAAAGCGGTGTCCCTTTAAGAGCGGAACCTTTGCTGGAACAATTGTACAACCCCCAACAAGTCATTGAATCTGTCAATCACCAGGCGGTGCCCTTTGATGTTTGGAGCTCTCGCCTTGTCTGGCTGCGCAAAAGTATTAGTTGTTGCTGCTGTGCTGCGTTACTTTCACTGTGCGGAGCCACTTCTGAGCTTAACAACTTTTGTTGTGCTTTTCTTACTTTTGTTAATTTATTTATTTCATTTGCCAAATCTGTGTGCATTAAGACAAAGCAGACCCAAAGTTTCGGTGTCAGGCTTTCTTCCAAAGCAAACTTGTATTTGTTTTCTTAGCAAAAATGCCACAGTTAAATAGTGGTGGAGGAGATGATCTGGGAGCTAACGATGAAATGATTGCCTTCAAAGATGAAGGGGAGCAAGAGGAAAAAATTCAAGAAAACGCGTTAACCGAGAGAGACTTGGCAGATCTTAAGTCTTCTTTGGTGAATGAATCTGAGATCAGCCAGAATGCCGGCAGTGTTGCGGACCCTGGGGTGAGGAATCATTTCTGCGCTGTTATCGTTTTTAATATGATCTTTGATCTCTCTTCCTTGTTAAAGTTTGTACCGATGTTTTCTAAAAAAGAACAACACAAAACATGTTTTATTATCCGCCCGGATTTCACAGGCAATCCGGCGTGCACGTGCAGAAGAAGAGAGAGCCTACACAGACAATCTTGCTCGGGATCACCTGGAAGACCGTGAGTTTGCAACACTTCTTTCATACAGATGTTGTTAGGATGCGTGTGACAGTAGGTTACGGTAAATCTAGTGGTTTTCAGAACTCCAGTGCCGCTGCAACGCGGCTACACAATTATGAACACTGATATATATATATATATATATATATATATATATATATATATATATATATATATATATATATATATATATATATATATAGTGAAGTATGGCAAATGATTAAAATCAAGACTTATAGTCACATAGTTCTAAAATAGAAACGTTAGCACGGCTGATTCCTAATCTTTGCCAATGTGCCGAGTAAGGATTCATGATATATGGCACCTGAACATACGGAACAGTTACTTTTCCTTAAATAAACTACTTCTTAAATTTACTTTTTAATTTCGATAAATCTAATGACACTACATATTAATTTTTAATATTAAATAAAATATTAGTTATTATTATTATTATTATTATTATTATTATTATTAGTAGTAGTAGTAGTAGTTGTAGTAGTAGTAGTGCTTTTTAATGCTTTTTCACAATTGTGCCTGCTTTTGATTCATGTAGTGTATACTAGGATAGACATGGTGCTAGGATACACAATCTAGCAATAATAGGTTGAATGCTTTACTCTAGGGTTCAATGGGCTGTCTGGGGGGGGGTGGGGGGTGGTCTTGTCTCATGATAAAGGAACTCTGTTTGCAATCGTTCCACTTTGACTAACAGAAAGGCATAGTTATACAATGGCTACTATTTTCTTAAACTGTACTTTCTTTTTTAAATTGTCACCTACTAAGCTCTGTCATTTTATATAAATACGAGTTTGCACTGAAAACCCACCACCACAACTGGTACAAATGAACCACAAATATGTCTGCACAGAGAAAGACCAAAACAAAGGACATACTAATAAAAACCAACTAGCCAAGCAGAAGTGCCTTTACTGGTGCTGTGCGCTGTGGCTGTCAGACTGAAGTAGAATGGTGGAGGAGTCTTGTTATGTTCTGACCCACTCAGTACCACACAGTGGTTCCGCCCTCTGAGTGACAGGGAGACAGCTGTCTTGTTGAGTACACCTTACTTTTAATAAATGGGTCTATGCTAATAGATGTGAAACACACAATTGTTGCCATTAAAAAAAATGATAATGGATGTTTAACAAAACAATAACATGTCATATAGACAAATGCAGCAAATTGTTCTTACGGACCATTTTTAAGAGCATTATTGTATGTATGTTGACTCTATTTGTTGTGTTTCCAAAGTGTCGAAACGTCAAGATGGGGGAATGTATAAAGGACATGCATATTCTGGATATCCGTTCCTGATGCTGCCTGATCCATACCTTCAGAATGGATCTATGTCTGCATCGGTAAGTCTGTCAATTTTCCAACATTTCGAGGGAATTAATTTTAAAATGTACATTTAATCCAGAACCCCCCCCCCCCCCGGAACTGAATAAGCTTTTGTGAAATGCAAAAAAGAAAAAACAAGGTTGCATTTTATTTGCTGCATTTTATTTGCTTTTTTTGCACAGTGATTAGCCTTAAAACAAGCACATCATTCTTAGGCCAACCAACTACAACAGTACTTCGCATTCAACTATAGTAAAAATAAAAAAGTTCCACTGCTGAAGCTGTAGCATTATTAGCAAGGGCTAAGGGTTGCATTGTTGCTGGATATTGGGCCTACATCATTGGAGCACATTGACATTGTGCAAGACATCGAGCTGTATACTGCAATCAGACACTAAAGCACAGAGAGTCATACCGATGGCTGCTTCGTTAGTTTCAGCAGAATTCCATTACTGTGGTTATACATTTACAAAATGTCCCTGAAATATTAGATGTTAAACAGTCAAAAGGTGAATATTGTTTGCAACTAATAAGACTAAGAGGAAATGACTTCTCCCAGAAGTTCAGTATTATCGCACATATTGTAAATACCTGAAGGACAGACAGCGTTACCATGGTTCCAATGCGTTCGAGACTTCCACTCGTGAATTATTAATTCTACCCCTTTAATCGTATCATTGTATAACTACACAGCGCTCCCCTTGGAAGAGCACTGTAAACAGGGCCTAACATCCTGTTGCAAAAAAGCAAATACAGTGGATGCATTTCATCATTTTACTGTCTGGATGGAGAAGAGGTTCTATGTAACATCTCCGGCAATGAATTAATTGCCTCCTATTTATCAGCACTAGTAAATTCAAACAATCACAGTGCAGGCAGGCAAGCAAATTATATTACATAATACCACACTAGACCTTACACACAGTACTGTAATCACAAACTAGGATTGTCAGTTTGTCAGATTATAAGTCAGAAAATATCCCATGGAGTGTGTTTGAGGAATATTAGATTTTCTGAACTAAATACGTTTCTAAAGCGGTCATAATATACCACAGTGTGTTTAAATCTGAAGAAGAGGGGGGTTTGTTCCTGTTGAAAGCCGTTTATTTTTGTACGCCAAAGTGCCGATGAAAGGTGTACAATGTGAAAGGAAATATATACCCAGCCCACTATAAAGAAAGCTATAAAGGACTAATTGGTTCCTGTTACGAGCCACTAGGAGGGTTTTATGTTCTTTAAATTAATACAACTGAAGTTCATTCAATTAGAGAAATGTATACCGGAGAGGAACAATACAACCACTCAGAGGTTTGTTACCTTAAATATATTATTAATCATATATATATATATATATATATATATATATATATATATATATATATATATATATATATATATATTTTTTTTTTTTTTTTCTTTTTCCAATGAATATTAAAGAGATACTACAAAAATATTATTATGTAAGAATATGTTTAGATTTCAAAGCTTGGTTGTTAACTAGGTGCATATGGGTGCAGATACTAGTGCAAATTGATTATGTGCAGAAGAATGGTTCGACCAAGGTGTAAAAATACTCGAATGCTTCTAATCAGAAGGGTAAAGTAGACTGTTCTTGTGTGTTCTTTCTTTGGGTTCTTCTTGCTTTGCTGGTGTTTCTTTGTAATTAATAAGCAGCTTTACAGGAGATACCTGCTACATTAAAGGGAAGTTTAGACAGATTAAAGCATAAGAGATTGGTGTCTAGGAGAGAAATCTCAGTGGTTTGAAAGGTATTTCATTCATGTATCAGCAGGATTTACAGGGAACTTGTATATTTCCAGATGAGCCCAAAGGCACTGTGTATGACACAATGCAAAAGAGGGTCTTACTAGGCTGTAATAATAATAATAATAATAATTATTATTATTATTATTATTATTATTATTATTATTATTATTATTATTATTTATTAGTTATTATCATTCCATTGTTCTAAAAATAACGTTCTTAAAGAATAATACCCAATATTTTGAATATTCGTATTTTAACTGTACTTCCTTCCATGTACTTTCATGTAAAAACAGCATTGAAGTTGTCAAATTCAATCTTCTATCTATAAAAAAGTAACTTTATAAGATTTCTTTTTGTGATTATGCCACTTGTATATTAACTGCAAAAAAATATAATGAAGTGTGATTGTTATCTAGGGACATTGCTATTTAAAAGTGAATTAATTTAACTAAATACATTATTTTAAAAAAAAATAAATAAATAAATAAAAACTATCCTGTTCTTCAAGATACAGTATATGGACATTTACAGTTAAAGTTACAGAAATCCACAGCAACAGATTTCTTAGTAATAAAATTCTGTCTATTTGACTGTTGTGTTTTTAAATTACATTTAGGATTTAATTCCCCTTAACCTTATTGTTATGCATATTACTGAAAAGTAGTTTGAGTACCTTTAAATTATTAATTTAAATAAGTGCAATCATGCTTATCGCTACAGTCCTAGCTACCAACTCAAGAAATGCATTTTCAGGAAAATAAAAATAAGTTAAATCTAAGGTAATGAGCTTCTTCTGATGTAGCATTTTTAATGTGAAACAAATATAAATATTAAAACAGTTATCAGAGGGAAAAATGACAGGAAGAAAGGGTTGGTTCTAATCAGAACAGACTGGCTGTGCAAAAGGTTCATATTCTGAAACTATCAAGAAAATATGTTCTGTCATATTGTTTGGAATGCATCCTTCTTGTTTTCGGATAGGGATTTAAAATGTACATGATTAGAGTTAATCAAAGTCAACAAATACCCTGAATTTGTCAGAGGCAAATCTGCAAAGCAAAAAGAATATAGAAACGTTCTCATCATATCACTTGTGTTGCTGCTGTAGACGGCTTGTTAACATTTTCAATAAGTTGAAATGTTGAGATAACAAGTGTCAGCCCAGGAGTTCAGAGGTCTCTCCTCATCCCCACCAGTCGTCCCCTGAGGGATTAAGAAGATGCTCATGGCTGGTTTGACTAGAGAAGGGGGCTACTCTCTCAATCTAATCAGCACTGAACAAAGGGACAGGGCTGAGGAATACGGACTCCTTTCAGAGGATCTTCTCAAACTCTGTTGGATAACATGCAACCAAATATGTATCCGACAGACCCTGAAAGACTTTTTATTAAACATAAGATTCTAGGGGATTTGTATTTATTTAATCGTCTATTTGTTTGTTATTAAGGTTGCTTGTGATGCTTGGCTGGAAATGGTGAAGTTTTCTATGATCAGTGTGGGAAAACAAATTACTCAAGTCTTATATGAACATAAAGGATTCCATCCATTTAACGTGTTTGTTATTTCAATACTAAGATTGCCAAGTGTACCACATTAGTTTAAGCATTTTTGTTAACCATACTCTGTGAGTTTTAGTACTGAAGCACAATGAGTTGTTTGCTCAAAGCAGCGGTCTCCTGCTCCTCTGTTTTTTTGACCACCAGACTGAGTTGTCTACACTTAGAGAGCGGAGGACTCCTTTATCTCTCTCTGTCTTAAAGGGAATGTGTAGATAATCAGGAACAAAATTTAAAGGATGAGGTTGACACAAGGACCCTCTGTGATTGTTAAATAAAGAACAAAGTGACCTACCCCCACCGAGAGGGAGAGACTGGTCATTCACACCCATTCATTTGATCCTTTGCCACCTACTGTACTTAACACTTTAATTACTCAGCTTGGGGGGCAGAGGTGAAAATCAGTCGGTTCAGCTGTAGTTGCAGGAGCAGATCAGAAAGTCTGCTTAGGAAAGCTGCAAGAATATATATATATATATATCGTTTTTTTAATAGAAAATGTACTTGTTCCAAAGAGAAAGCTCAGTGTTTCCCATCTGAAAGCAATCTTATACAGTTTGAGAATGAAGACAACCCCCAGGTAGCAGAAGAGTCAGTGGATGCTTCTGTTCTGGGGTTTCGGGTTTTCACTGTGAGCTCCCCTACTGCAGTGCATCATCCCACCTTCTTGTCCTTCAGATCACCCAGTTCCCAGGCTTGTCTCAAACTGGAAGTGGCTTTAAAATGAATCCCAGTTCAGCAGTGCTTGCTGGGTAGATGACCAAACAAACAAGGACTTTTGCAGAACTGCATGGCTGTGTGGTATTTGGATTCCTCTCGTTTTGTTGTTGAGGAATTGTTTAATTATGGGAACGTTTTTTTTCTTTTTCTTGTGTTTGTCAAATTACTCATCCCTTGTTGTTTAACTGGTGCACCAGGCTAGCTAACCCTTAAGTGTTTGTCATCTTTTTAGATCAAGGGCCCTGTTATGTAGAGAAATGGATTACGCTTTCTCGGGTCACACTTCTCTGTTTCGCATTGTGAAGTACTGTTCACACTGGCTTGTTAAACCATACCTAAATCTGTGGGTAAACAATGGCAGGCAGACCAGCTTAGACCCTTTAATCCTCAGAGACCTGCTAAAAAGTATCTGAATTTACCTGATAATTATAAGCAGCTTTCTCTGGATTACTTTGAGAAAGGGAAAGATGCTTGTTTATTTTGTGGGAGATTGTTCTCCATTCTGTACAGTATGTTTCCTTCAAACACTTATTCATTCGCACCAAAAAAGTATGGAGAAACAGTTTTACGTGATGCAATGTAGGAGAATAGCCTATATTTCAATTAACCCTTATAAAACATGGCATGGGGGTTTGTTTCTCAATGTACAGCAAAGTCCTGGGAAAGGGGAAAGTGAAAAAAAGGGACAGCAGGAAATGACTAAGTCATCTGGGTTCTATTCAAATAGAGATGATAAGAATTGGATCCAAGCAGCTACTATTTAAAGTCCCAGCTCTGATGTGTGTCTCATAGTCAGGAGCATGCAATGAGCCTTGTTAAAGGCTCTCAGGGGTTGAAGTTCATTTTAGTTAAAGACTCACTGGTTTAGAGTAATTTGAATCGTACCAAATGCAAGACATATTTTCACTTCATAACACCTCCTCAAACAAAATGTCTGAGCCACGCTGATGGCCACAAATAATAACAATTTCAATGCAGTTTGTTGACTCTTAAAATCACAGTTTTAGAATGTAATGGGCTTTATTTAATTTTTGCTATACTGGCAGATAGAGCTTTTGGGAAATAGCTGTTTATTTATTTTTTATTTTATTTTCTGATTGTTTTTTTGTAGAGCTGTTTTTTCTTGTTGTTTTTTTAATTGCACATGGAGTGGCTTGTGACCATTGACCTATAGCCAGCTTGTATGGATCACCAGTTACACCTGCACAATTCTATAGTTCTGCCACTTAGGTGTGGAAAACATTTCCCTTTGTTTGTACCACATATATAGTTAGCCTCAGAGACAGGGCTGGACTATTTATTCACAGCTGCTGATTTCTCAGACCTGAGTTAATGAACCACAAGTAGGGAATCACCTGGATATACCAGAAAGATGCCTTGCGGTTACTTCTGTTCAAAGTAACCACTGCCTGCACAACACAGAGAATTACAGGCATTGTCAAAGCGATTCTTCTACAAAAATATACATGCAGTCAGATGCATTGGTGCAAGGAGCACTGTGTGTGTCCTTCTGTTTCATTTGTCTTGCCACCATGTTAAATGATTAAATAATTAAGGAACAGCTATATCAAAAATGAAAACGTTGCACTGGTTTATTAAAATATTTTGAAACGATAGACTTCAAAAAACGTTTTCTCAACCAGGTAAGCACCTAACCTTCCACAGCACACTTAATTTTGCACCTAAGTTAAAGATGAGTCATACTAAGATTAGGGGGTCACAACCAAGAGGTTTTCATTCCGCTAAGGATGCAGACCTATTGCATGCACAGGAAATACGCTAAAGCATATATATATATATATATATATCTTTTTATAGACAAACCTGCCTTATGATTGTGGGAGGCCTTAACAAACAGGTGGTATTATATGGCAATAAACATAATAAAAAGGTAGTGTCTGTAGCAAGTCTTCCAGAGGAATTTTTCTTTAAAACAGAATTAACTTCAAAGTTGTTCTTTGTGTGTACTTTGAAACCTGGACCTTAAATGAACGAGAATCACATTCTGCCTAACCCAGTCTTAAAGTGCATTTAGAGCTCTAGCGTAGTTCAGAAGCTTTGTGTTTTGGGATTTACTGCCTATTTCAAAATGGTCACATTCTCTACAAAATGGTAATGTGGTCCTTGTAGAAGCATTTTTTCTTTCTTGGAAATGTTTGGCCGCAGCAAAGGAAAGTGCCATTCTGTGCATGTTCAAAGCAAATTGCTGCAGTGTTTTAAATAGCTTTTATGACTTCAGCCGCTCTCTACTGCTTGCAAATGAAGGTTTTCCAGTATGTCTGCTTCACAGATGTCACTGCAGATAAGCATAATCCCAGTTGTGCTGCATGTTGTATGTCTCTTCTACTTAACCAGTAGACTACCTTCTGTTCCAATGTCATCCAGCCCATGCCTTTGCACTATACTGGGATCCTTGTCCCATTTGGTTCCTTTTTTTTATTGTTTAAACTCGGCATGTTTGGAAGTCTGAGCGAAATAGGAAATAGCTTGCCCTGAAGTGTGACGTTCAAAAGTGGCTGTCACAGTTTGCAGTTGGGATCACAGCACTGCTGTGTGAACAGAGCTTTTCACAGCCCTCAGGACCAGCTGCTGAGATCTTCCAGCTGTCAGTTTACAAAATAGCTGGATGCATGTGGGGTAACACCAGGCTGGGGAGTGGGCTGGTGCTTCTTCTGATCCTTCATAGTGATTCCTTAAACTGAAGCAGTAACGTTATACCTGGGTATCTGCCTGTGTGTGCGCCTATGTGTCTGTGTTGGCGTGGCAGTATCTGCGCCTTTTCTGAGGCTGTTAAAAGCTTTCTTGTTTTTATTTGCTTAGTTTGTATGTGAGTCTGCAGGGCATAATAGTGTTCTGTTGTCAGTCTTGTGCAACTGTTGCAGTGAGTTAATTACTATAATTCAGTTGTGACATATTGATGACAGATACTCCAAATCAAATGTTCTTCTGTAAGGTCACATTACAAACTAATGACACATTCAACCGTTTTACCTGCCGGTCTAAAAGTGTGTGTGTCAGAGTGTCTGGCACAGGGAATGAGCAATGCAGGGGAACATACCGATGCCTTAAATGAGAAAAGCGTGCACTGTGAAGTGTAAAGACAGGGACAAGAGCTGGTTCCACCTGCTAATTGTAAAAGAAAGTACTGCAGGAAAATTACAGTCACAATAAATCAGTAAAATTCCACTCTGCTTTATGGTAGACGCATATGTGCATGGGACAGGGATTATTGTCCCTTCCAAGATCCAACTT
This sequence comes from Polyodon spathula, assembly GCF_017654505.1. Classification (NCBI taxonomy): domain Eukaryota; kingdom Metazoa; phylum Chordata; class Actinopteri; order Acipenseriformes; family Polyodontidae; genus Polyodon; species Polyodon spathula. Next base: position 34,089,331 of record NC_054545.1, on the reverse strand, counting down.
CTTTGTCTGTAGGAGGTATGAATTGTATGAGCACATACAGTTAGGCAGTCCCATTGTCCTTTAGTGAGCATCTAGATCTTTTAATCTTTAACATTTGGAAGAAATAGAGGGAATCAGAAACTTATGGAGCATCATTGATTACAGAACAGTAACACTTTAACATTACCACGAAGGATTTCTTTAGGTGCTATCATGTTACATATATGTTATTGGTTTCAGAATGGAGGCTTTTTAAATCATGATGTGCATTGCATTTCTGCCATGGTGTCTTGCCTGTGTTGACAATCCAGAAAGCACTGCGACTCCAATAAAAAGTTAAAAGAGTATTTGGTTGGAGAAAAATAACTAAAACGAATGTTTCAATGTTCTGTAATGTGTGCATTGACTCATTGATTTAGTAAATATAAAATCATAACCCTTGTCTTTATGTTAACTCTAATTCACATAAATAGCCACTTAGGGGGCATATTCAACAACAATAGCATGCCGGGAAATGCATTTACTTTCTTTTATATATTTATTTACTTCTTTCTATATGTATGGATCTATTTTTTTAAATTGTTATAAACATGTAAGGTACTCACCTTGCTTTTGGTTTAAAAAAAAAAGTAAAGAGTCTGGCAGTTAACAGTAGATGTCATATCCCATACTGAGATAATTCAAGAACATGTGGCTCTTTTCCCACCGTGGTTACAGCGTTATTCAGTTAATTCTTGGATTCTCAATGGACCCTGCTGTGAGAGCAGTATCTGATACACAATTGGGCAAGTCTGCCAGGTAGTCAGGCATCACAGCAGTCACCTCACACTCATGTGTGCTGGCCCTGTTAGCCTGAAAAGGCTCCAGAAGGTCTGCACACTTCG